>NC_133285.1:5198007-5498007 GCF_005239225.2 Populus alba | reverse complement strand
AACAAACCAAACAGTTAATTTTCAACAAACAATAGTAAAATGCAAAGATGTATTTCCCAAGACTAAAACCTTAAGAATCTTCTCGTGTACCATCTTCTCAGAGAAGATACAAGTTGTATAAAGAGGAACAATCACAAATGTAAACTAGAAGCGTGTTATACAGCTCACAGCATAAAAAACACAAAGGCGAAGCGAGCAGCAATCCAAGAAATAAGAAAACGACAACTTTTTTTATAGAATGTTCAATAGGAAAGGCAATAAACAGCACACAAAATCAAATTAATTACATGAAAGGCAGAATCAGGTAATACAATCCAAACTAATCCAAACTGACCAAGGACAATAAAAGTTTTTCAATAGTTCAAATTTCAGGTTCACCGTCTCATTATCCTCGAGAACTGCTATTACCACTCAACCATCCTCTAAATGTGCAAGCCGCGAAACTTTTCCCATTCCAAAGCCCTAGTCTTGACTTGAAAGAAGTTGATCGTCCAGTACTTCTCGGTGCAATGCTAGGCAGCGGCATTTGATTAGGGACTGAATGAAACTCGCCTCCATTTTCCTGCACCCCACCATCACTAGCACTGGCATCCTGATGCTCAGGTTCCCCACTATCCAAATTGACCGCCAAAGATCCCCTCTTCATTCTCAACAAATCAGCACACTCATAAGTAACTGCTCTGCACTTCTTCACCTTCACTTTAACCAAATTCGGGCACCCATTTGCAAGCGCTTCCAATCCATGATCCGATACAGGACAACTCTTAATACAGAGCTTTTTCAATGCCACACATTTGGCTGCAATACAAGAAATCTCCACGTCACCAACAGTATCACTCCCACACAATGCTAGCCGCTCTAGATTCTGACAATTTGAAGCTAACAATTCTAAACTAATCTGTGTAGGATTCACCCCGATCAGCACCAACTCTTGCAAATTAAGACAATACTTGGCAACTGCCATTAACCCATCATCACCGATCCGATGTGCCTTCCAACCATCAATATGAAGCTTTCTTAGTAACCTACATCGCTCCGCAATGGAAACAAGTCCAATATCAGTACACTCCGGGGTTTTAACTAGATGCAAAATCTCTAAATTCAAACAATTAGAGATGGCTACAAGGCCAGTATCGCTAACTTGGAGCCTCTCTAAATGGACCTCAACCATACCAGTAACCCGATCCGCAATAACTTGAAGAAGCTTATCCCAATCGCCAGAGCATCTAAAAAGCTTCAAAGTTTTCAAATTCTTTGACCCGATTATAAGCGGGCCAAAACACTGTCCATTGTAAAGTTCCTTTAAGCAAATCGTTTTAAGTGAAGCCGCAGCTAAACCCGGTCCAATCGGCTCAGCCGTCGCGCCATCCGTAATTCCTCGAAGCCGTTTTACCGATAAATCCTCCAACGACGCGCAATTATCTAGGATCGCGTTCATTCCTTTTGCTCCGAAAGTGCAAGATCCACACGATAACTTCTTCAATGCTTTACAATTTTTAGCGAAAGCTGCCATGCCTGCGTCTGTGAGTTCTCTACATGCGCGGAGCTTGAGGCGCGTGAGGTTACGGCAACGAATAGATATTGCAACTAGCGCTTCGTCACCGATGCTAACGGATCTACGGTCACATTTGAGAGCGAGCTTAGTTACAGCGTCGAAGCGAGAGAAGAGAGATGTTACAAAAGGAAGGAGATCTGATTGGGCGTTGAGAGAGAGTCGGTGACGGCTCTGTCCTTCGATTCTTAACCATCGCCGACAAACTAAAGAGCACCGTTTCCGGTCGCCGGAACTAAGTGACTGGAAAACACAAGCTAAGCATTCATCAGGAAGATCTGAGATGTAGTCAGGTGCTTCCACGAGCACGTATTCGGTTTGTTCTTCTACTTGCATCGGAATGATGGGGACAGTGAATTTGGATTTTGAGCGCTGGCTGCTGAGATTTGAGTCTCGACGGCTTGTGATTAAAGCCGTCGAAGTTGTCTGGCCCATTCACGGTGACTGATTGATTGAACTGTGTAGATTTGCAGCTTCAGCTTAGGAGAGAGGAGCACACTTCTCTCTCGTGGTGTTTGATTGGCCTTTTTCTTTTTTTCGCCTATTTTCAAAGACGGAACTGAAAATGGATTTCATTCGGTTTTATGGAATAGTCTCCTCTTTTGTTGAGTTTACGTGTAGTGGATGAGTTCTCATTTGTTTACCCTGCACTCTTCTTCCTGACCTGGTAAGATTTGCATCTTTCCATCGTGTGATTTTGATCTCTGCAGATGACGTTAGAAAGGGCTCCGTGATGTGCAAGGGAGGTTTATGATGGGAAATAAGGTCGCCCGCTTGGAATCTTTTGCAATCATTATTTTTTGTATAAACAATATTTATCTGTCCATTTCTTCCACGAAATCTGATGGCAACCACCGTCCTTGTTAACGTTTATTTATTTATTTATTTAAAGTAATAATTGATTTCACCAAAGCTAATGATTTTTCATCCTTCAATTTCTCTCTCTTTTTTTTTTTTTTAGTGCTGCGGCTTGTTTTGGGAAATATTTAAAATTTGAATCTTCAAACATTTTATTGGTTTTTCGAAATGATATTTAAATTCCAAAATCAAAAAAACAAAAACAAGAAGAAGATTATATTTTAGTTGAAACTTGGGAAATTATTTATTTTGGATTTCAGAAACCAGTATTTTGCTGTATACGGCGGGACAATGAAATGATGAGAGAGAAATCAGCAGCGGTGCATGAAAGCACCTGCAGAAGCAATTTCTGTTGCCTTTCTCGAAAGTAGGTTGAATTTATTCCCATCTAATTAAATAAATTATAAATGATTTATTTCAATAAATATAAAAAAAGTATTAACAATAAATAAAAATTAAGCTAGAAAAAAATAAGAGATTTATAATATATTTCATCTGTAATGTAGTCATCTAAGTTATATTTTCATAACTTTATTTCTTTTGATAAATTTTTTATTTAATTAAAAGATTATATGTGCCTATAAAGTATAAAAAAAGTTGATAACAATGACTAAAAACTATAAAAAAATTGTTAACAATAACTAAAAAAATAAAAAATAAATGTAAATTAAAGATATTTGATCTTGCAATAAAGACCATCAACCAATTGTGTCTAATAACTTTATTTTTT
Source organism: Populus alba (assembly GCF_005239225.2). Lineage (NCBI taxonomy): Eukaryota > Viridiplantae > Streptophyta > Magnoliopsida > Malpighiales > Salicaceae > Populus > Populus alba. The sequence continues at coordinate 5,494,867 of NC_133285.1, read as the reverse complement.
ATAATAAATTCTCTATTTAATCAGACAAAAATATAATTAGTGCTATATTGGAGAAAAATTTTGTTGGAACACCAAAAAAAAAATGCTTAGATATCGCTAACATGTTTCTTTTAAAAAAAAAATTAACCATGAATTCAAAATGACGGCATACATGAATATATTATATTTATGGTCAATAGGGTTTATTTTTATTCGATTGAAAAGTTCAATCTTTCATAATTTAAAAAAATACGTGGAAAAGCTAAATTCTCAACCAACTCAATATTGAAAAAATAAATTCGATAAAGATAATTTTAAAAAAACAACATGTGGGGGAAACACACAAAAAAAAACCATGCAAGGGAACCACTGTAGTAATCCATAGTTTTTTTTTTTTTTTTGAAAAAAAGATACAAAGCTCAGTTCTCAACCAGCTCAATATATAAAAAAAAAACCGACAAAGGCTATTTAAAAAAAAAAAAAGAAGTCAATTTTGGGTAAAAGAAATGAAAAAAAAACATGTAAAAAAAAAAAAAAAAGCGAAAAAAAACAACACGTGGGGAAAGCTATAGTGTTTTAAAAAAAAAAATAAAAAAACTAAATTTTCAACTAGCTCAATAGTAAAAAAATAAAATCAACAAAAATAATTCTGAAAAAAAAAAGAAATATGTAAAAAATGACAATTTTGAAAAAAAAAAATGAAAAAAAAAAAAACATGTGGAGAAAGCTAAAGCTAGATTATCAGCTAGCTCAATATTGAAAAAATAAATTTGATAAAGATAATTTAAAAAAAAACAAGTGAGGAAATACTATAGCAATCCATATTGTTTTTTTTTTTTCAAAAAAAAACTACAAAGTTAAATTTTCAACTAACTTAATATAAAATAAAATAAAATCTACAAAGGCCATTTTGAAAAAAAAAAAAAAAATAAAAAAAAAAAAAAAAAAAAAAGAAAACAATGCATGAGAATATTATAGTAATCCACAATGTTTTAAAGAAAAAAAAACTACATAGTTAAATTTTCAACCAGCTTAGTATTAAAAAAAAAAAAAAAAAAAAAAAAAAAAAAAAAAAAAAAAAAAAAAAAAAAAAAAAAACTACAGCGACGGCTACAGTGAAAGCATCACGCGTTTTAGAGTTCTTTAATTTTTTTAAATGGTGTTTTATATATATTTTTTAATTTTTGAATTATTTTAATATAATAATATAAAAATAATTATTATATTAGTGATGGAGATCCCACAAACAGCAAGCAGGGCCCAATAAATTTTCAAACCTTGGGCCCAGGAAAAAAGCGCTGTACAGGTGTCACGTATCGAGTAATTGTGTTGCATGGCCCATATCATTAACAAAAACCTAAAAGGCTACGCTGAAATACTGTAGTACGTTAGGAGATATACTGTTCGTTCGAATAATGTTTTTCTTTTTAGTTTCTAGAATTTTTTAATAATTGGTCTCTGAATATTTTTCTTCTTCTTATTCGGTCTTTCAAAACTGCTATGATTTATGACTGGTCTTGCTAATTCTGTTTTTTCTTGCCAGCATATGAGAATTTCAAAGTATCAAGTAAATATTATGTTGTTAGTTTAATACTTGTTTTAGTAAAATAAAATTTTATTTTATTAATTTTAAGTATTTAAAATTTTAAAAAAATATCAGTCTTTTATATTTTTTTTATTAATATCAAAGATTGATTTATAAAGTCAAAAAAGATTCATGTCTTTTATTAATTTTAGTTCTTTAACTTTTTTTTTTTAAAAAAAACAATGCTCCCTTTATATTAGATTTATTTGAGATTTGATTTTATTGTTTATTTTGGTCGCTTTGATTTCAAGAATCTCACAACATTGAAGGAAATTTTTTGTGCTTGGTTTTGAAAAATAAAATAAATTTTGACTTTTTTAGAATAATTAAGTGTTTAGAGACCAAAGCAAATATAGAAACTAGGTTAAATGGGTAGGGAAAATTGGTTGACACGTGTCCCTCTATGGCAAAACATCAGCTTTTGCAATGGTGTTGTAATCACTGCATCATGCTTTCCCTAAACTTATTTTTTTCTTCTCTCATTTCCCTCTCCTACTATCAGGACGCATGTTGACATGCTAAAATTAAAAGTTGTTCTATGATTTTATTTTTATATTAGGTTTGATTTTTATTTTTTTAAATATATTTTTTGTTTTGGATTATTTTTAATTTTTTTTATTAATTTCATCCATTAATATTTTAATTTAAGTCAAATTTAGTTTTTATTTTCTTATTGTTATTTTTTTTTATTTTTTTTTTTTGAATTTCATCCACCAACATTTAATTGATTGTGAAATTGATTTTGTGATTTTTTTGGATTTTTCTTCTATGAGATTAGTTTTTATCTCATAATCCGAGTCACAAGTTTTAAAGATTAGCTCGAGGTGACTATGATTTTTTTTTATGTTTTTTTTTTATTTCATCATTTAATATTAAATTAATCGAGAATCATGCTTCATGCTTGTTTTTACTTTTCTGTTTTGTGTGGTTATCTCAATCTTATGTTTTGAATTTTAGGCTTGGTGGTCTAACTTGAGTTTTTTTTTGTTGTTTTTTTAATGAATTTTTTTTATATTTTGTCTTTCAACATTGAGTTAATTTAAAAATTAACTTTGTAGTTTTATTCAATTTGTTTTCTATAAAATCAGCATGGTCTCATTACTAGGTTGCAGATTTAGCAAGGTGTTTTTGGTGGACTCAAGTTATTTTTTTATATTTTTTTAATTTTTTTTTAATTTCATTTCTTAACATTTAATTCGTTGAAAAATAATTTTTTTTTTTTGCTATTTACATGGTTGTTACAATATTATTTAATTTTTGATTTGGATCATAAAGGCCTTTTAAAAATATTGAAAGGATATATATATTTTTTATTTATTATTGTCAAGTGTTTAATTTTTAATTCAATCATTGTCAATTTTTTCTTGTTAAGTTTGATTTATTTACTGTTATTGCTTGTTTAAATTATATTATTAAGTTATCTGAATTTATTTAACCCAACAGTTTTGAATTTCTTTTCCCTTTTAAAAAACACAAGTATTGTGCAATTTTTTTTATATTATAAAAATTTAACCCGATTTACAGCTGAACATCCAATCAAGATCAAGTGCAGGAATAGACAATAGATAATAAGATAAAGACCCACCGACCCGCTCGAAACCCACAAATAAAACACAACCTTCGGATCACTGGCTAGTCCCCTCCCTTTTTGCTCTTTCCTTCCTTCACCTCGAAAGAGGGAGAGAGAGATGGCTCCAGCTAGCTGTTCTGCTCTCTCTGCAAAATTCATCTCTCTCTCTTCTTATCTACAATGAATCAAGATCTATACCCCTTCTTCCTGGATGAAGATGGCATCGAGGTATAATCCAGAAATAAGTGAGCAACAACAATATCAGCAAAACCCTACATTTCTTTATGATGGTCTTTATTGTTCCGAAGAGAATTGGGAGAAAGAAGTTAGAGAAGACTATTTTCAAGATGAAGTGAAAGGAGAGAGTTTTTATAGTATTGATAACAATAAACGAAACACTTTTCCAGTCTTCGTACAGCAGGACTTAAGCTGGGAAGAGGAGGAACTTTCCTCTTTGTTTGCCAAGGAGGAGCAAAATCAGCTGTACAAAATTTTAGAAATCAACCCATCTTTAGCCACGGCTCGCTGTGAGGTTGTAGAGTGGATTCTAAAGGTCAATGTACACTACTCGTTCTCTGCTGTAACTGCAATCTTGGCCGTGAACTATCTTGATAGGTTTTTACTCAGTGTCCACCTTGAGAAGGATAAGCCATGGATGGCCCAACTTGCAGCCGTGGCTTGTCTCTCACTTGCTGCCAAAGTGGAGGAGACCCAAGTGCCCCTTTTATTGGATTTTCAGGTAGATATGTGTATTTGGCTTGGTATAAACTTATTGCCTCATTTGATAAATGCTTGTGATTAATATGTTTGCTTGATTTTCTCATAAATGTGTGATGTTTGGCTTGTTTAGGTGGAGGAAAGTAAATATGTGTTTGAGGCCAAAACTATCCAGAGAATGGAGATTCTGGTTCTTTCTACTCTTAAATGGAAGATGAATCCAATAACCCCGATATCATTTATTGACTACATCACTAGAAGGCTCGGCCTAAAAGACTATCTTTGTTTGGAATTTCTAAAGAGGTGTGAGCGCATATTACTCTCTGTCGTGCCAGGCAAGTTGTCAAAATCTTTCCTTTACCTCATCCATGGTATGGCCTCTCATTTAATTTCTCTCGTTTTTTTTTACTTACGTTATGTTTCTTGAATATATGCAGATTCTAGGTCTATGCTTTATGTCCCTTCAGTAATGGCTACTGCCGCAATGCTATATATTATTGATGGTGTAGAACCCAGTCTTGCAGCAGAATACCAAAGCCAGCTTTTGGGCATTCTTGGAATCGATAAAGTTAGTAGGTTTACTCTCGCTTCATTGACTTCCATTCTTTTGAATCAGAAAATGCCATTGTATATGCACTTTTGTACTGAATCTCGATTATGTCAAACAGGACAAGGTAGAGGATTGTAGCAAGCTCGTAATGGAATTGGCTCCCGGAGACCATTTTAAGTTTTCAAGCAAACGCAAGTATAGTTCAATTCCAGGCAGTCCAAACGGGGTGATTGACGTGTCTTTTAGCTCAGACAGCTCGAATTATTCATGGTCTGTGGTGTCATCGGTGTCTTCATCACCAGAACCTCTGTCCAAGAAGACCAGGGCACTGCAGAGTCTAAATGATGCAACCACAGATTTTCTCAGCCTTCCTCGCTAGTGCCTTAAGATTCCTCCTTTTCCCTAATGGACTATCTTTTGTTCCATTAATTACTGTTACGCTTTTTCTATGTTTAAGTTAACTTGCCTGCCACCTCTGCTTTTCTAGCCCAGGTCGATGCATAGAGCGGTGAAATATGAATTGATTCTTGGGATTTGGAAGCAGAGATAGTTGGCATTTTATCCGGAAATGAACAACAGGAAAAAAAAAAAAAAAAAAACAGAGATGACGAGGAAGAGTTCTTGTAGTAATATGACCTCTTTCCCCCCAGTTTATTAGGTCCTTTAATTTTCTCATATTCTATAAATAAAATATCTCCTAGAGTGACCTTATTCATTAATTGGTCACTTATTATAAGTAAATCAAAATGTTGCAGGGTAATCCACTCTACAAAATGCACTATGTATCTTCTCCATCGCACTGTAAAGTGACTGTTCATAATATTTTATTTTAATTTCATCTTTATCTAAATGTCTATTCTACAAATATTTTGATCTATATTTATCTTTAATTTTTATTTATTAATAAATATAATTTTTAATTTATTTGATTATATGTGTATATACATATTAAGTTTTTTAATTTTCACTTGAAATTTTTATATATAAAAAAGTAAGTAAAAAAAACTAGAATATTTATTTTCTTAAGAAAAAATTTCAATCGACGGCTAGACACGGTTAAAAAGCTAGTTTCATTTCTGCATAGAGAAATAAATACGTAGATCAACAACAGTAAATTTCAGTACTGTCTACACCTTGTTGGATGAAAAAGAGAAGAATCATGGAGGGAAGATGAACAACACCAAATCCAGGAGGGGGGAATGGAAAATTGAAAACATACATTACAATGGATTTTGTTGCATGTGAAGATAGGAACATGTTGTCGGCCACTGGAATATCAGGGATTTCATTTTTTGTGATTTATTTGTAATATTTTGGGGTTTGACCTCGTCGGAAGAGCTCAGTTTTCCAACGACTAGTGTTGGGTATGTTACCCACTAAATAAATCAGACAGACAGAGGAGGCTAGTCTTGCAGCTGTAACAACACCGTCCGTTCAGCTTTTTCTTATTATAAGCACTTTCTCCTATGCGTAGACCTCTATACTTGCTCTTAAACAACTCTTTCTTTTTACGTAGAGGTTAAAAGCTTTCATTTTCATTCCTAATCTATTTATAAAAAATATTGAATATATATACGAGTGCTCAATTTCATGTCAGTAATACCCAGCGATCACCAGGAGTTACCTTGTTCACATGCTTGACATTCGCTTTTCCTGGGCTTATTCTTGCTTGTCAGTTTTTTTTAAAAAAAATTATTGATGAAATAACAATGGCGAAAAAAAATGGGTGAAATAACATAGTTTTTTTATATATATATATATATATATGTTATAATTGAAAAACATGACATTTATAGTTTGTTATTATTAAGAGGAATGAGATCTTTTTTTATTTTGAAGTTATCTGCTTTTTCAGGAGAGAGATGAAAAAAAAACATTGCTACACATAAATTTTGATTTTTACACCATTAATATCATATAAAAGACTTGACAAAATAATTTTAATGACAAAAAAAATATCAATAATGACTTACAAGCTATCTTTGGATGACAAGTGTGGCACTATCATGGTTACCATTAGTGACTTTCCTTAATGTTTTTAAAATCGTCTCATTAAAATATTTTTAATGGTATCAGTGATGTTGTAATCGGAGTTTCAATGTATTTTTAAGATCTATTTTTTAATTTTTTTCTCTTTCCTCTCTCCTAATGTGCAGCTCATTTCATAATTTTTTTAGCAGTCATTATTCTGAATAACGATAAATTATGAATGTCGTGTTTTCAAATCACGACATGTATAAACTGTACTTCTTACCAATTCTATTTTAATTTGTGTCATTTTGTCACATATTTTTTTAAATGTGCTAATTTCTTTTTTAAAAAAATTCATTTTCCTAAGTGTTTTGACACATGACAACAATATTGATTAAGGGAGTGTTTGGTATTGTGGTAATATTTATGATTATGATTTAAAAAATAAGTTTTAAAAAAGTTATAAATTATAATTTTTTTCTAACCAAGATGTCAAATAGTTTTTGATGAAATATATATAAAATTATGATGTATCGATTAACCAAATACTTTTAAAACTGTATTTAAGGTAAAACACATCTTTAACTAGATCTCATTACTCTACCAAACGAATCCTAAATGCAATTTGTCCAGGGGAGACTAAAGACTTGTGGGTGTATATGCCAATTTGAATTCTGACGCAAAAGCTTTGAGTTTTTTAATGATCCACTTTTGAACATAAAGAAGCCTGAAGAATCCAATCTAACGGGGCAAAGTCAAAGGACGAGCAGAGCTAACTGCCCTTTGATAAGGATATAAATGGACATCAATATTATCTCTTACGAGCTGAAACTTCAAGTACAAATGTATTTTATGTATATGAATTGTACAATGCTAGAAAAGCTCGATCAGTGTTTGGATCCTTGAGGCAATTGAGTCGGCAAGTGTAATGTATTTCACTGTCTTCTACACTTCTTCGAGTCATTTTTCCCAGAATGAAGAACGCCGAGCAGATGTATCAGAACTCCAGGAATAAAGAATTTTGATACAAGCCATCACCTTTCAGTCAAGAAGGCTTGCATGTGCTTTCTACCACTTTAAACTAAAGGGAATAATGACTTTTGGCTTTATTCTCAATCCTAATTAACACAGCTCTCTAGATTTATTACTGAATTGCTTAACCAGCTACTAAACTCACTGAATTATTGAGTCCAGGTCTTTAAATCTACAGTGAATGTAGGAGCTACTATATAGCCTGCAAATTTTTTAGCCATTCTCGGTCTTCTGGCTCGAACATGCCATGGACAGGTGTGGTTTTCGTTAATGGCGATAGTTAGAAAAACTTGCCCTAAATTAATGAAGCATGTCACGCTCGTATGTTTTTCCATGTTTATCTCTCTGCGTGTTCTAATCTTTTTGGAGGATTTATCATTGAAATGGGGAACATTTCAAGATGGAGTAGGTTATATGCAACAATAAATTGCTCAAATTAATGGCCCACGCACGCAGTTATTATTATTATTATTTGTTTCTAACTATGCAGCCAACTTGGGGTCTGGGGGGGGAGGGGGGGATGAAGAAAAAGAAGAGCATAAAAGAGAGTAATAAGTCGCATTAACCAAATAAAGAAGCCATGAGGGAAGATTAAAAGGGGATTTAGATGCAATTAGATCCAATAAAAACTCAAGCACTGAAAGGGGAAAGGTTGAAAAGCAGGGGAATGTTGAAATTGGGGCCAAAATCTTTTGATTTTGTCTGTGATGTCTTTGTAGGTGCTTTGTTATTTGCTTTTGATAGTTAGAAGCAATGGACTGTGTTGTATTTCATGTCGAAAAGGAAAAGAAGGAAAAAGACAGCGATAAGATATGGATTGATGATCATAAAATAGAGAGCTGATAATTGGTTCCAGTGAATCTCCTCTTTTCTGTCTTTTATGGACACCATCTTTGAACTTCTCAATGCTTTCAGCCGCACCCTTTTGACTCAGTGAGCACTGATATCTTCAACCTTTACTTTTTCTATATTAGACAGACACACCAGCCTAATCTGGTGCAGCTCGCGTCTACAGTACACTTTCGAAATAGTCACCTGCCCAGGCATGTGTGTTTGCAGCATGTTGAAACGGAGATAGATAGGAGAAGAGGGTTATTTGGGTCAATTAAAGTACAAAAATGTTAAGATTAAAGTATGCTGATCGATCAGGGTTAAATCAGTTTTCTTATCTTTTTAGCACAATGAAAACACTTAGATTCCGTTTGTTTGCTAAAAAAGTAGTTTCCTTTTTAAAAAATAAATTTTAGGGAAAGTGAATTCTGAGAAAATATTTTTCGATGTTTGGTAGTGTAATGAAAAATGAGTTGGAAAACACTTTCCAGTGTTTGGTTATGTCATGGAAAATGAGCTGGAAAATAACTTATTAATATTTTTATTTTTCTTAAGTTTATTAAAATAATGAGGAACAAATCTTACAAATTAAAAAGTTGAATGAGAATGAAATTGAAAAAAATATAATTTCATAAATTATCTCAAATAAAATAAATAATAATCAAAATAATAGAGATCAAATCTAAAAAATTAAAAAAAAAATGAAAGATGAAGAAATTAAAATAATAATAATCAACATTTCATAAATTATTTCAAATAAAATAAGTAACAATCAAAAGAATGAGGACCAAATTTGATAGATAAAAAAATTTCAATAAAAATATGATAAGGAAAAAGAAAATAGCAATTATAAAAATAAGGACCAAAGTTAATATAAAAATAAAATTTTAAGAGATGAAATTGAAAAATAAATATTTAAAACAAATAAAAATATATATATATATAGCAATTAAAAGTTTGAGGATCAAATTTGATATAATCAGCAAATAATGATATTTCTAAATTTTTCACAACTTTCGGAAAGTGTTTTCCCCCCAAATTTTTCAGGAAAACACTTTCCTGAAAACCAAGCAAAATTGTTCTTTTACTGGAAAGTGTTTTCCATTGATCAACTTTTCTACTGGCAAACAAACACAAAAAAGTTTGGAAAATGATTTCCCGGAAACCACTTTCCGGAAAACAAACACAGCTAAAGGGAAAACACTTTCCTGAAAATCAAGTTAAATTTTTCTTTGACTGAAATTGACTGGAACGTATTTTCCGTTGACCGACTTTCCTAATGATAAACAAACACGATAAAGTTTGGAAAATGATTTTCCGGAAACTACTTTCCAGAAAACAAACATGGCCTTAATTACCTTTATAAAGCAACAATTTTTAGCCTCAAGTTGTGGGCTTCTAAGCCTTTTCGTCTTATTTTCAAAACAATTAATGACTAACTTGCTTTTAAAAGCAAAGAATACTAAATTTATTGTTTTTTTTTCATCTTTTCAATATAGTTTTTTATTTTTTTTTTATTATCATATTGATAGATGAATGATTTGCTAATTTTTTTTAATTTTTTAATATAGGATAGTTATATATAACCTACATCTACATAAATTATTTCTTAATTTTTCAATATAAAATAAAATTACTACACTTCACACATTTCTTTTTATAGCATATATGGATAGCTATATATGGCTACAACCACATGCATTTTTTTTTTTTAATTTTTCAATGTGAAATAACTATACTAAACTAAACTTCACATTTTTTTTTATAACTTACTTTCACTTGGATTGTTTTTTAATTTTTTGATTTGGAATAACTATATATAGCATATGTTCACATGGATTATTTCTTAACCTTTCAATGTGGGATAACTATAATATACTCCACTTCATATTTTTTTATAGCTTACATTCATATTTATTGTTTTTTAATTTTTCAACATGAGATAACTATATATGAACAAATCCATGTAAATTATTTTCTTTTAACTTTTTAATGTGGGATTACTATATTAAACTTCAATTTTCTTTATAGCCTACATCCATATATATTGTTTTAAAACTTTTCTATATAATATATTAAAACTTCAAATGTATATCTTTTTATTTTTTTAATTTAACTTGAATCAAACTATATAACTTAATACGTCCATATGATCTGGAACATGTCAATTTCATACCAAGTTTAACAACTATATGGCCTGAATATATATTTTTTATATTAGAAAAATCTTACAGAATTCTCGATGTAGCACTCAACACCTATTTAGAACGTGTTTAGCAGTGTAGTAGCGGTTGCTTTTCAAATAACTTTTCGTGCTAAAATACATGTCAATAATGTTTTTTTATTTTTTAAAAATTATTTTTGACATCAGCACATCAAAACAATTCAAAAAGTACAAACCACATTCAATTTTAACAAAAAATAAAAAATCAAATTTGGAGGAATGCGGTTTCCAGGCGTTCCCAAACGCTGCCTTAGTTATCTTGTATTGCTTGCGAGATCCATGGCAGATTGATTCGACGGGTGAAGCTTCGAAGTTCGGATTCAAAATGGAGCAATTGAGCTCATCATTGCTAGCAAAGTCTCCAGAGTGCTTATTAAAAAGAAGAGAGATTGAAACATGTTTTTTTTAATGTTAAAATAAATTACTCACAATTATGTGTATTGAATGCATATCTGTGTCAATAGGAGACGAATGAAGAAAGCTTGCATTTATGATGGAAAAAGATAACATGGAAAACTTCAAAAGAAAAGCCATAAAGAGCCAGTGAAGGACAGCAGAATTTTAATGGGACAAGTGGTCCTGAGGTGGGGTTGTTGATGGGCCTCTCCTTCTTTTGTGTAGCGATTGCTGTTGGATCTAACATTAGCTAATCGAGTCAGTGCCGAATGACTTTTAGGCCTCAGGTGTCCCTTTTGTGGGCTTAGCGAAAGGGACACCGCTACATTTTAGGCGTTACTGGGCTGTTTATTTTTATATTTTAAAAATATTTTTTAAAAGATTTATTTTTGTTTTATTTTTTTAATATATTTTCAAGTAAAAAATATTTTAAAAAATAACTTTTATTATATTTTTAAATATATATATATATAAAAACAAATTGCCGCTACCAACCCTGAGATACCAAGATCTGGCTCTGGTTCTAATTGGCAGCCTAGAATGTCCAGCCTGTCAAATTTTCAGAGATTGGAATCTTGTTCTTTGATCTTTAGGCGGGTGATAAGCAGATAAAGTATTCTAGTTACATTTCAACTAGTGAATGTGGGGGGATGCTTTTTAACTAGCCTAAGGACATTCATGAGCTAGATAAAAAAATAAATATTTTTTTTATTTAGGAAATATATTAAAATAATATATTTTTTTATTTTTTAAAAATTATTTTTAAGATGAACACATTAAAATAATTTAAAAATATAAAAAAATATAATAAAAAAATATTTTTTTTATAAAATTACAGGTTGAACCGTTTTTCTAAACATTCACTAGCTAGATAGATAAATGAAGCCGTACACGTTAGAAAAGAAGAATCTTGCACGCAGCTGGATTTGCAAGATGGAAGCAAATTGGGTCAGGGCCCAATTAAATATCTCAGCCCGCCTCAACGCCCGGAACATGAGATAGGCTCACTTTACTATCATTACGGTTTAGCCGACTTGTGGCGCAAACTTCTTGAATGGGCCTGAATAACGGCGGACTGCTTTTTAAATGAAACTTTTTGTTGTGCGCTTAGCCACCGGTTAGGAGTCAGAGTAGTCAGAGCTCGCCCGCAACTTATTAGATGTACCAGCCAATGATGACTTTAGCCCAGATTGGTTAATTGAATAATAAAAAAACAACGACACCTAAATGTGCTCAAAGTATTCCCAAACTGAGGATAAACATGGTGGACATGACACTATTTTTTTTTTAATCCTTTTAATATTTTCTATTACAGTATTTTTCAAATTCGTTATTCTATATTGTGCTAGTTTATAATTGGTTTTTATATTTTATTTCATGTTATTGTTAATGAGGTTGTATTGTTAAAACTTTTATTAGTGATTGATTTTATTTAAAAAAATCAATTAAAAAAAATTAAAATTAAAAAAAAAAATACAACTATATTTGATATATAAATAACTTAAATTTAAATGTTGAGAGATAAAATTAAAAATAAAATAAAATTAATAAAAAAGATTAAAAAAAAATAAAAAAATACCAAATTCAATATAAAAAATAAATGATACCAAATAATGAGAAGTGAAATTAAAGAAAAAATAACAATAATAAAAAAAATAACAATAAAAAAATAAAAATCAAATTGAAAACAAAAAACAAATTAGATGACACCTTTATATTTTAACAAAAAAAAAAAATGAAGAAGAAAATAGTCAACTAAAGCCCAATCATTATGTTGTTGTGTGCACGCAACAACAACAACTAAAAAGGGATGATGAGGCACTTTCAATGTCACTCTACAAGGTGGTGTTTAGACATGGATCGACGTCATATGTGCCGCTAAAAAGGCATAAATATCATACACGTCAATAATTTTTTTTTTATTTTGATATTATTTATATTAATTAAAAGACCAAGTCATCATCTTGTCAACTTATTTATTAAAAAAAAAAAATTAAATAGACAAAAGATTAGTATATTTTTTACATTTTGCCCTTTAAACTAAAAAAGAATGAAGTGCCCGTTCGACTTTTAATTTTTTTTTCTTTTTCTTTTTAGGGTTATATAATCACTAAACTATGCATTTTAAAGGTTTTAAATCCGAATTACCCCCCCCCCCCATAAATCTCATAATGATAATCGAATCCCAAAAGAAAAATATCATTTTACCAGGTTCAATGATTTTTTATTAAAAGAGTAAAAATAATATAATCACTAAACTATGATTTTTTCAAACGAGAATTATTCATGTGCAATAGATATTATTCCTACTAGAAAAAACTATTCTGATTCTACTTAATAAAATCTAGCTGTAGAATCTAGCTTTACCAAGAAGTGTATAATAATTTTGCTTGCTTGTAAAATTCTGTTCTCTTCCAAGTGCGTCGGTTCAGGTTTTATTTAAATTAAAAATTTTCCAACCACCAATTTACGGTATTGCCCCTGTGAATTATTTTAACTTGCACTAAATTTACTGTAAAGATTGGTTATTACTACGAGCAGACATTATAAGATAGTCAATACTTGAGGGCTTAGCTGCTGTGGTCAACTGCAAGTTTCAATCTCTGCGAATTCGAACTTTAAAGAGTAACCCCCGTGGTGTTTTACCTGTTCATATATAAAAAAAAAAAAAAAAAAAAAAGATAGTCACTTCAGTTTTTTTTTTTTGTAATAATTACGAGTAGAGTGGGCTTGATTTGTCTACGATCTTGCCCTCTATCTATTTAGATTCGATATGAGTCGGGACTCAGGTGGGCAAGGACAGAATAGAACAATACATAGTAAGGTTTCAGGTGTACGAGGAGTCCGCGAAACGCCTATATATACTGAGACCACGAGCTCTCATTGCACACACAAATAACACGCGCCTCCGAGTGAACAAGAGCGAGAAGAATGGGAGGGTGGGCTATAGCGGTGCATGGAGGCGCTGGTGTCGACCCAAATCTCCCGCAAGAGAGACAAGAGGAGGCCAAAAAACTCCTCGCTCGCTGCCTTGATCTTGGCATCTCTGCCCTTCGCTCTAATCTCCCCGCTATCGATGTTGGCGAACTTGTTGTACGTTTTCCCTCCCTTTCCATTATTAATTTCTTACAAGAAGTTTTGTTTTTGTTTTCAACTGTCGTGAACAAGAAAAAAAAAAACTGCACATCAATCCCAGATTTTTCTTGGTGTATAAACATGCGCGGAATTGATATAAACAAATGTTTATGATTTGCACTCGAATTGATACCATTTTTATTCTACATTAGTCTGTGGTTTTTCTTTTTTGGCATGTGTTCACGGACCAACCTTTTCCAGATTCTTGACTGGACAAAGTAATTTTGGGGCAAATTAGCACAAAAAAAACTAACAAATTAAAAAACAACAAAAAGTTTCAGCAAAATCACAAACTTTGGACGTAGTGGTTCTAAATTGAGATCTTTAATTAAATTTTATGTTTTTAAATTATAATATCAATTAAATTTAGAATTAACCGATCGATTCATATTGTAATTGTCAATTAAATCAATCAACTTGATTTACTGATATAAGCAAAAACTAAAAACAACAACAAACCAAAAACACTAGATTTTTTATGAGCAAAAAAAAACAACAAATATGATTTTTAAATTTACAAGTTTATTCTTTCTAAATAATAATAATAATGAAGCATGTGTCTTTATGAGGATTTGTAAAGTTTTAAATAAATCAAAAAACCCTACTCTTAACAAGTAAACAAAAAAATCCAAAAATAATAAGAAAACAATCATAAAATCTGAAACAATGCATGAAGTCTAAAAATAATAATAAAAATTACAAAACTACTAAAACTAGGGCTATGGTGTGGGATTTTCAAAATCTTATATCTATTGATCTATAAATGTATATGTGAGACAATCTATATAATTTGTTTAAGTCAAATTCTCATCTAGTTGTAGCAAATTTATCTAACTATTTAAAATTACTCGTTATTCGCAAATCTAACTATATTATTAATACTGTGTAAACAATAATTTTTTAAAATTTTAATTGGAATTTGTTTTTTAAGTGCGGACAAAAATATATTTTTACACATAAAATATATTTAAAAAAAAATGTTCATAAAATCATTTTTTTTTGGTATGAAACGGTTAACTGGTTTATATAACTAGATCAACCAGCCCATTAATTGAACTAAAGGATTGACAGTGAGGTTACATGATAGGTTATGTTGCATAAAAAAAACAACATATTTAAAAATTATTATTTTTAAAAATAAATGATTAAGAACATGGCTAGTGAATGATTAAGAGTTGAAAGAATCCTGTTTTTTTTGTTGTTACAGGTGAGAGAATTGGAAACGGATCCTCTGTTTAATTCTGGGCGTGGATCTGCTTTAACAGAGAACGGAACAGTGGAGATGGAAGCCAGCATAATGGACGGGCCAAAGAGAAGATGCGGTGCCGTATCCGGTTTAACAACAGTGAAAAACCCAATCTCTCTCGCAAGACTTGTGATGGAGAAATCTCCTCATTCCTATCTTGCTTTTTCTGGCGCTGAGGAATTTGCCAGGCAACAGGTACCCCCCGCCTCCTTAACTCGTACCATTGGAATATTATATAAGCAATTCGCTCCTTTACTACTCCAAGAAAGGGTGAATAAAAAAGATAATTAATGCATTTAATTACGAAAAACATGATGATTAAGTGGACTGCTTATAAGTGGCTTTGTTTAGGGTGTTGAGACGGTGGACAATGGCTATTTTATAACGGAGGAAAACCTGGGGATGTTGAAGTTAGCAAAAGAAGCCAACTCCATCCTGGTATGTTGTATCCCTACGATGCTTTTCATTTGATGCGGTGGGCCCATTAATTGACTCTTTTCCTGCTGTCCCAAACCAGTTTGATTACAGGATCCCAGCCGTTGGATTGGAAAGCTGCAGTGTGGGCCCCCCTGATGACAATCTCTTGGCAATGAACGGACTCCCAATCAGCCTGTATGCGCCAGAAACAGTGGGGTGCGTGGTGGTGGACAGCCAAGGGAGGTGTGCTGCAGCCACGTCAACAGGTGGGCTCATGAACAAAATGGCAGGTCGTATTGGTGACTCGCCCCTGATCGGTGCTGGGACCTACGCTTGTGATCTTTGTGGGGTCTCTTGCACAGGAGAAGGAGAGGCCATCATACGTGGGACACTAGCGCGCGATGTAGCGGCGGTGATGGAGTACAAGGGATTGAGCCTGCAAGAAGCAGTGGATTTTGTTGTGAATGAGAGGCTTGATGAAGGGCGAGCTGGTTTGATAGCAGTATCCAGAAACGGGGAGGTGGCGTGTCGTTTTAACACCAACGCTATGTTTAGGGGATTTGCCACTGAAGATGGTTTCACGGAAGTCGGTATCTGGGACTGAACTTTTTGCCGTGAACTTGGTGTTGCTGTATTTTGCTTTTGACAAAGGGATGCTTTTATGCCACCCAACGTCGCGTGGCCGTCAAGTCGGAGCACAATCTTATTCCATGTTACTATCAAACTTTATGCTATTAGAAATAAAACTGAATGCTTAATTAGCGTTTAAAGTCTCTGTTTAAATTCGTGATCAATTAATTCCTTTGAAGAACTTTCTTGATGAGCAGCAGTACTCGAATTGCCCGCGACAAGGAAAGAATTTCTCGAGAAAAATAAGGAATTTCGTGATAAGTATGTGTGAAATTTTCAAGAAAGGTAAGACAACACGTGTCTAAAAAATGTTTTCTCTAACTAGCTGTAACCTAGCCTAAGTGCGTGTTTTGTAGATATTTTTGTTACTTATCACATGAAAAAAAAAAAATCACAACCAATTTTTTTTTTAATAATAAATGTTATTTGCGGCTTTTATATCACATTTAATATCTACATCACCCGAGTAGAGAAAATATTTCCAACTCAATCAAGAAATATTTATAGAGAAAAAATTTAATCTCAATTAATATAATTATACAATAATTAACATAACATAAAATTTTATTAAAATCAAATTAATTAAATCTAAATTATTTATTTATAATTCTCATAATTTAACTATATCTAATAATTACTTTACAATTTAAATAGACCTACATATCTAATAATCATTTAGCAATCATAAATAAATTTGAAACCTAAAGCACTCATAAACCTAAAATATCATCCTAAATCTTCATAACTTAAAAATGAGTTTGTAATATCCATATAGTGATGATGACTAATTTCATCCTAACTTATAGATAAACTTGTAATACTTGTGGATATTAATTCCCATCCTAACTTGTTAAATTTAAAAACAAGGACATCTAATACAAGTTTTATCCAAGTTAAGTTTATGTTATTAAAACTATATTTATTTTTATAGTTTCAATTATATTTTTTAAAATTTTTTATAAAAAAACTAATTTTTTTTTCAAATACTAATATAAAAAACATATCTATCATAATCTCAAACACACAACATAATTTTACTCTCTTGACCATGCACTTCATCATCAAAAGAAAGCACAAACTAGCACCGTTCTAGTGCCGTTAAATTTCCCCCAATTTATCAGCAAATAGCTCAAAACTCTACCATGAGGTTCATGCAAAGATTTTTCTACATAATGTTTTTTTTCCGAACGGGATACTTCAAAATATCTGCATAAAAAGATTCCGAAGTACGGATTAAGATCCCAATTAAGAAACATGACTATTTCTTAAATTTCATTTTCTACATTTATTTCACACACATACAGAAAGATGGTGATATCATGATCATTTGGTGGTGTTATCTTTGCCACGACCGCCCATGATGGCATCCTTGGCAGACTTGAAGGTGTTAGTCACTGCAGCAGCTGCACTAGACAAAATTCCACCTCCACTGCCAGAATCCCTCGTGTTGCGCTTAAGATGAACCACCCCCACTTTCTCATCGGTGGGTTCGCCTTGCCCCGCTGATGTCCGGTGATCGACAGTCTCCACCTTGGTTTCAGCTTCACCTTCTTCGTTTATCCTTTCAGTCCCCTGCTAAATACAATGAAATTAACAATATATAAGTCAAATAAACCATTCGATAATTCAAGTTAGATCTTGGAAAATGGACTCATTTGGTACCTGTGTCTTCATGTTGTGGGAGTTTCAGATATGTTTTTTTTGCTACAGAGTTTCAGATATGTTTGAAGCAACTATATATAATCTTATCCTGCTTTTGCTCCTTCCAGATATTTATGATCCCGTGAGCATATATAATACTCTCCATTTCACCTAACAGCATGAGGTACGGACACGTGTTCCAAGCGTTGGCTCACACTGCTTCTTCATGGCTGAAAAAGGTAGACACGCGGCTTGTTGTAGTTTCCTGGCAAACCACTCAGTAAGGGCCGGCGCAAAAACAAAATTTGAATTTTTTTTAATATATTTTTAAGTAAAAAAAAATTGTTAGTTAATGTAGAGCATAGTTTATCAAAGAAAAAATAATTTACTTAGTAAATAACTTATATTTTTTTTATAGTATCTTGTTTATAATTGTATTTTAAGTTTTTATTTTGTGGAAAATAAAATAACATGTTTTTTATTTACAAAGATCTATTTTTTTTATTTATCTTGTATACAAAAATTTATCTCACATGTAAATTAATTTACAGCTGAGACAAACATCTGAAGTGCCGAAGAGATATGAAAGACTAGACTATCGGAACGCATGAGCAAGCATGGAAATTGATTAAAAAATGACCACTCGTTTAGGGGGGGGAAACAACAAAAACAAAATCAAACTTGGCCTATTGGCATTGATTTCTTCAATGTTGGGCATGAAATACACTTCAAGAATGACGGAATTGTGCGCCCTACAACTTAAGAAACACAAATTCTTCAATTGCTGGTATCTCCCCAATCTTCTTTAGCGCTTCCTTGTTGGGTTCTTTGTCCACACCAATGATCATTACTGCTTGTTTTCGTGGAGCGATTCTGCCAACGCTCATGAAACTCACATTTATATTCTCCTCACCAAGGATATTCCCCACGCTGCCGATCATACCTGGTTGATCAACCTGCCTGCAAAGTATGAGGCTGCCTTCCATGCTTACATCAACACTAAATGAACCTACCTTGGTGAGGTGGGGCTTCCTGTCTTTCACTCTTCCCTCAACTTTAATCTCACCAGAGTCAGAAATTGCAGTGGCAAATTTAGATTCTACATTGGCAATTTGGACCTGGATGAACTCAAGTGGATTCTCAGGTGAACCATCCAACAGAAAGCGCTCTTCTGTTATCCTCAGTCCTCTCTGCTTAGCAGTGAAGTCAGCATTTACCAAGTTAATAAAAACACTGGTGATAGGCTCAATCAGACCCTTGGTAATCATTGCACGAAGAAGCCGAGTGTCGAGATCATCTGGACCTCTGGCAGAAGCATAAGTCACCTTTACTGATTGTACACCACTTCCACCGGCAACCAGTTGCACCGCCAGTCTGCCAAGCTTTTCTGACAGAGTGACAAACGGTGCAAGTTCTGTTAGAACCTGTAAAGAGCAAAAATAATCAGAGGAGAAAAAATTCAGACCCTCCGCCTTACACACTAAGTAAATAAACATGAGCAAAGGGAACAAGTCCTCGACACCATGATCAAAAGCAGAGAGGTCGCAATCCTTCAACTAATAATATACTAGGTAAATAAACATGAGCAAAGGGAACAAGTCCTCTACACCATGATCAAAAGCAGAGAGGTCACAATCCTTCAACTAATAATATCATATCCATGAACATCGCATAAAAATGGTGGAAAGCTAAGACTTGAGGTATTTCCAATTTGATTAATCAAAGACATGCATAAAATATCCGAGGTTTGAAAGAAAGGATAACCTCAGCAGGAACCATTGGCGCGTTTACCGCAGTTGCAGCAAGCTCCCCTCTTAAAGCTCCAATAACAGCTTCTGCTACTTCAATGGCTACCCCTTCCTGGTTAAATCTCATAACCATTATGCAAGATGATGAAAATGAGATGTAAACCAGAAGCCTAAATAGATGGTCATGCATACTTGAGCTTCTGTAGTGCTAGCACCAAGATGAGGAGTCACTGTCACGTTTTCATGCAGCACCAACCTGCTGTCTTTTGGAGGGGGCTCTTCTGTAAAGACATCAAGTGCTGCCTGCACGAATGAGGACTTGGTGAAGAAAACAGGAATAATGCAATGAGGACTTGGTGAAGAAAACAACCTGAGCAACAATCCCAGAATCCAGAGCTCTAACTAGAGCTTCCTCGTCGATCACTCCTCCACGAGCAACATTGACAATTCTAACTCCTTTCTTCATCCGGGAGAAAGCCTGATCGTTGAAGATTTTGGATGTAGCAGGGGTAAGAGGCATGTGTAGGGAGATGAAATCTGCTATCGATATAGCTTCTTCGAAAGTCAACAAATCCACACCTATAGCGCGGGCACGGTCTGCAGGGGCATAAGGATCATGTGCAATCACATGCATGCCAAGACCTTTGGCACGCCGAGCAACCTCTGAACCAACCTTTCCAAACCCTATGACAGCAAGCGTCTTCCCCACAAGTGAAACCCCAATATATTTGCTTCTTTGCCACTTGCCTGGACAGATACAATAAATTAACAAGTTATTTTATTAACATGATTAATGTTCATGCAAAAGGAGTCATTACCATGGAATTTGAAAAATTGGTTGATACAGAGACATGATAAGCTATTGTTTGGAAATTACTCAACTATTGAGGAAGGATATGGCCAAAACCACAATCAATTTGCTAAATCTGAACAATTTTGAGCATATCAGAAAGCAAGATTTGATGGATGCCAATTCTCTAGAAAAAAAATATATCAAATCACATTATCCTCCAAATTTTCACTAACCATGCAGTAAGGTTTAAATAAGCAAATCCACATTAACCATTATAACAGAAACAAATTGAACAAAGAATTGAGACAACATACCAAAGAACAAAATTCAACCTACAATGGTAAAGCAAGCCACCTGCTCGAATAAATGACTAAATGAAGTATGAAAAAATCATAATCATAATCAAATAAAAATAATAATTTACAAACCAGCTTTAATAGAGGCATCAGCTTGAGCAATATTCCTGGCCATAGCAGTAAGCAAAGCAATCCCATGCTCAGCAGCCGCAATCGTATTAGCCGTCGGCGCGTTAACCACCAAACACCCATGTTCCGTGGCAGCCGACAAGTCAACATTATCAATACCAACGCCAGCCCGACCCACAACCTTAAGTCTGCCGCCTGAACGTTCAAAAACCTCGCGGGTGACCTTAGTCCCACTTCTCACAATCAACGCATCACAAAGTGAAATCTTAGTACATAACTCCTCAGGGCTGAGGTTGTAAGAGCAGTCAACATTCGCAAATGTCTTTAGTAGCTCGAGACCAGCTTTTCCGAGTTTTTCGGCGACGAGAACTGTGGGCTTGGGGTCAGCCAATACAGTGGCAAAGACGACGAATCTATATGCTTTTCTATTTTGGCGGCGGGTACAGTTGGCTGTTGTGAAAGGTGAGGGAAAAGAGTGTTTCCATGAGAGAGATGTCGGTTTTGTGGGAGTAAACACCAAGTTTAAAGAAGATGTAGTCACCATTTAAGGCCCTCTTTGCCTCGGCCTGCTGTCTGTGTAGGAGTCGTGAAATCAAATGAGTGTTGGATTCACGTTGACGCTTCACAGTAGTACAAGTGTTTGTGAAGTGGAGGGGAATCGAGTCTGAGTTTGATGGATGGGTATATGCAATAGCGGCTATTGATTGGCTAGGGTCTTTGAAGCTGACAAGTGATCAAAAAGAGAAGATTGGATTGGTAGGCAACCACGACCCACTATTTGTGTATTTGATTAGCTTTTGCCCTATAAAAGTAGATTGAAATCCATGAATCTTGTTGTGATTCGTTTGATTTACTGTTTTTAAAAGGATTCAATGTTTCTTTAAGCTTGGAAATAACTTTATAAAAATTTTTAGAATATTTTTAAATTTAAATAAATTAAATTTGAGATTTTTGGAGTCTAAAAACTCCAGCCACAACTTTGTTGCCACCAAAGGTGGTCTGAATTCATTAACTTTTTGTCAAAATAATACACACACACACACATGAATGAGAAAAGACATTTTCACTAAAAAGTATATTTTTCCTATTTCTTTAACATAAAAAAAAAATATATTTTTCATAAACATTTTTAAAAGTATCTATGACTGGACATTTCTTACATTTTGTGCTTGATAATATTGAACTTTTTCGAAATTTTTAATCATTGGATGTTCTCAAAATGTTAAGGATGTTTTCAAAATTTATCTTACTTCTTAACATTTTGAAAACTTTGTTTTGTTCAAAGAATATTAATTTTATATTCTTAAACATTTCCAGAATTGTGATTTTTTAGAAAAAGAACTAATATTTTTATTTCTTGAATTGTTTTTTTTTATAAATTCTAATCGTTGACAAAAAAAAATTCAAATAACAATTGAAATTTGATAGTTTTTTTCACAAGGTTTTATTTACCAAATAGATATAAACACAAGGGAGATCCAATGAGATTAGATTGGTTGGAAAAGAAAAAAAAAATGAATTATAGCTATTTCTTAATAAAGTAGCGCTTGGTTGAGCAGCAAGATGAGGAGGACGGGCCTTTAGAAACAAGATGGTACGAAATGAAGCGTGAGGGGCATGAATGCTTTGTGTTTGGTTTGGTCGACATGATAGATATTTCTGTCTCTGCCTCCACTTGATTCTATAGGATAAGGCAGAATAAATTGCAATAAGATAATATCTAGTTTACCCCTTATACAGAGTTTGGTGCATGCTATGCTTGGGATATAAATTTAAAAATATTTTTTTAGTTTTCACTGCATTATACATATTTTATATGTTTTTTATTTTTTTTAAAAAAAAAATTCTATCAAAATTTATTGTGATGAGAATAATCAATTTGTTATTAGATTTATGTCTGTTTCAGTAATTGCTATGTATTGAAAATATTTTTTTAGTTTTCACTGTATTATACATATTTTATATGTTTTTTATTTCTCTAAAAAAATCTATTAAAATTTATTGTGATGGAACAATTAGATTGCTACCTTTCAGTAATTATTATGTAAGGAAAAATCTTGTTCTAAGACTTTTTATTTATCTATGTCATTAACTTATTAATTCATATTATCTTTCTTTTATTTTATTTAAAACACTCATTAATTATAATGTTGATGATTTATTTTATTAAATTTTAATATAATATAATTTTTTGATTAGAATTATCAATATATAATTAATTAATAAAAATATTATAATTTTACTATTTGAATTTATATTATATTTTTCATTTTATATTAATAAAATATTTTTAACAAACTGAAGGGTCTCCTTTTACCTTGGGACAATGATGGAAACAATGTCGTGGGGTCATGGCCTCTTGGAACAATAGGAGAAATCATCAACTTACTCTCTCCGAGCATTAGAATTCAACTAACACCATCTCCCTCCTCTATGTAGTTCTGGGTTGTCCCAACATTAAAAGCCCATGCTACTAACAACGAATAATTAGCTAGCTTCGTACTCAAATGTCACGAATCTCCAGTTTTTTGCACACTACAGCATCCAAATCAAAATATAGAACATAAATAATTCTTCAACTGCAGCAGATAAAAAATTTGGAGGAGGAGACACGTGTAGGCTCATGTTCAAAATGGACAAAAATTCATCTCGGTTTAACTGGTCTCATGCGGCCCATTAAGATTTTGTCTTTGTGGGCTAGAGCTTTAACTTGGGGATAAGGTTGGGCGGGCTCACCTACGTCTAAAATACATTATCAAAGACAAGATAGAAAGAGGTCAGTGAAATGAGTCCAAACTCGAACGCATAATTCCGGTTTCTTCAATTTAACAATCAAATCCCTTCTGGTGTTAGTAAGTCAATGGACAGACTCGGAAAACTTGAGGTTCGCAGTTCGTTTTATTTCTCGAATCAATCATGGAGTCATTTCTGCTGCTAAACAAAGACAACAGAACCCTATCAGAGAAAGAAACTGAAAAAATTATTGAGGCCAAATTTGGACGGACATCCCAGCAAGCACAAACATGCCTCGCCTTACTGTAGATGGTTTTATCTCGAACGGGCCCACCTATCAAATTATTGGCCGCTCTTTGACCCCCAATGTCCGTAGCCATCATGGGAGCAAGTGGCTCCAGTCCAAGCCCTCTTGACCTGATTCAAAATTGTCTAGTTTCTAAAGCCGAGACGCAACATAATTCTAGAAGATGTATAGTTGCGAAACTGCATATCTGGTGGGCACCCAGAAGACTTTTGTTGATTTCAGTAGATCATTCGCTTGCTTGAACTACTGAATTATAGCTAAATGTTTGATTAGTAAAACCCAGGATGAACACAAGGTTAGTTGTAATCCATTCCTAAATGGGACCCTCACCTCTTCTAATTGGATTAGAACTTGAAGCACGATAACCACGAGCTATCACTCGTAATCATTCTCGACCTTTCTCTTTGTCCTTGTATTTCGATTTTTCTCGAGTGGTCATTCGGAGAAATTAATGATGCAAAATGCTAGCTTAGTTCAGCATAGAAGCCAATATTTAGATTTGTTAAATGCAAAAAAATTCAGAGAGTTTCAAAGGGCAGGCATGAGATTCTATGACAGCGAATGCTGGAGTCTAGATGTCAAGACGGGGCGGTGAAAAGTGGACGCAACGTCATTGAATTGAAAGATCTCCCTCTGCACCGGTGGGTTGTTGTCGGCTAGAGAATGATGGCCCGTGATCACAAAGAGTCAAATGACGTCGCGATGAAATTGAGAGTCAATGTCGACCACGTAGTAGAGGCTGTCTCTCTACATTGCTAACTACCCGATCGGAGGTCTAGAGATTTTATGGATACCCAGTTGCGTGAATTGCAAATCAAAGGGCATGTTTATCTCAAAAAATTGTTGCTTTCCGAACCATCTATGAAATGGAAGAGAATCATTCAACAGCTAAAAAGCATCGAGGGATAAGCTTGATTTGGACAGCTTTGTAATTCTAAACTGAGTTTCGATGTTAACCCCCAAGTATTTCATTCTCTCCGAAAAAAAGAAGAGGCTAAACACTCGCAGAACAGAACTCCGATTAAACCTCAATAATCACAGACAAAACCAGGCACTTCATGGTGGTCTTGTACATTTTGACCACCTGAACCACCAACTACTATAAAATTAGAAAACATCGATGGAGTGTTTCGACGGCGTTTAGGAAAAACTTATGTTGGTATTTTAATTGCTGATAGAATTTTGAATGAAAACCTGTCGTTCGTAAATTTCTTGTCAAGGATTGTCATTTCATCAACAATCTCAATACTGATTTATTGTTGACGGATTATTCACGCTTAAAAAAATCAGATTTTACTGTTTATTATCCGTCAAAACTCGTTACCAATAATGGAGTAACTCAATAAAAATCAACTAACTTATTAATTTAAAATACATCATCTTTACTAGTAACGGCGCAACTCGATAAAGATCAACCAACACATCAATTTGAAAGACATCATCTCCTTCAATTATTGCATCATTACCATCTTCAATAACCTATGCACGACTTGTAGATTTGATTGGTTATTTTTTGAAAAAATCAAATCTATTATGATCTGATCCTTTCTAAATGAATAAATGTATATATAATACATTTGTTGGTATTGTTTGGTAAAAACAAAAACTTCATTGATATTGTGAAGTCTACCTTTTTTATTTATTTCAATCAAATCATTATGAAAATCTATTTTAATTTCTCTATCGATATCATATTAATAGCATTTGAATAAAAATATTATATCTTGAGACCTATGATGTCACACAGTTCCAATAATCCATTATAGTTTATAATAATAATCAACTTTAAACTTATTGGAAGTTGAATTTTTTATAAAAACCTCATTATTCTAGATCTTTCTACACTCACCATATTGTTTAATATGAAAGATATATTTATTGGCGAAACACGATTAGAAGAATAGGAATTTCAATCTACCAATTTTGATTTTTATATTGAACACCTGGTAAAAGTTAATAACCATTAATAGACAAAGAAAAAAAATATGATTAAAGTTAATAATTATTAATGGTCGAAGAAAAAAAATTGTAAAACACTTAAATATATAAACAAACAACAAATACTATAAGTTTTTTTTTTAAAAAAAATAAATTAACTTAAAATATAAATAGAAAAAAAAAATGACTTTACTAACTTGGTGATGTGAAATTAGACAAAAAAAACAAAATTAAACCAAGAGATAGAAGCTGAAGCTATTAACATATGCCAGTCGACGTCATTGGTTTAGGTGGCTGGATTTGTAAGGGGGCTGCTCGAATTCTAAGAGATTTGAAAGGGAGCTAGTGGTGAGTTTTTTAAGAAATGAATATGAAGAAACAAGGGAAGAGAGAACTATAAGGTTTTAATATATTTAAATTTATTGATGGAAATCTTGTTGGCAATTATGTTTACATTATTGACGTGTCAGTTTATAGACAGAATTTCCATGCTTCCATCATAATATTATACTGAAATTATAGAATTGTTGTAGAAATTTAAAACCGATTTAATAATAATAATAAGATATACTATTATCGTAGTATTAAAATAGCTAACCAGTCATGGTATTTCAAATCTTTTCTTGAAACTAGAATTGTTTCAATGAAATGTAAATATATCAGTTAGTCCACGCGCATGATTTATCGAGGCTATATCTTTTCCAGTAATGTCATATCATCACAGAAGTACAGTGGACAGGTGGACATGGACATAGGACAATCCAGAGAGAGAGAGGGAGGGGCTTGTAATTTCGAAGTTAAAAAACGAGAAGTAGTAAAACAAACAGTTAGAGGGAGAACAAACCGTACGAATAAAACAACACCACACGCTGACAATGCAGACGTGATACGCATCGTACGATGGATGCATGCAGCGGAAAATCATGGTTGGAGGACCCCACCCGACGCCCCTTTACGAATCCCAAGAGTTTGATTCTCTTGGAACTCGGGTTTTCATTTAAGTGTGTTATAGCTGGCATGCTATTGACGTGGCAACAGATTTTCAAATGCTTGCACTGAGGTCCGTTACAGTGTTTGTTTAATTTAGTCTCATGTGCAACGTCACACAAAACCGACAAAACTAACCCCTACCCCACTCTCCTAAGTCCTAACAGATCAAGCGTGGCACTGTCAGCCATCAGCTGTCGGACGTTTAGTCATCATCGATTTGTCTACGTGTCCGTGCTAGGTTCCACACGATTTAACTGCCCGGCTGAGAAGAAGAAATGTAGACCTCTCAGTGTTCTGGGCGGCACCCCCAATAATTCATACATATATTAAGCAAACGGTGATTTTAATTTTTATATTTTAAAAGTATTTTTTTATTTTAAATTATTTTTTTATATTTTTAGATTATTTGGATGCACTATATCAAAAATAATTTTAAAAAAAATAAAAAATATTATTTTAAAATAAAAAATATTTTAAAAACAATCACCATCACATTCTCAGCACCCATAAAACTGGTGAACTTAACTGGACAGCAATTAAGGTAGCAAATTCTCTTTATAACCACCCTGCTTTAATATTTGTTTTTATCTAACATATAAATTGTTCGGGTTTTGAATATTGAATGGTAAAGACATATATTAGTTTTCCTGGGGGCTAAATCCTGGGTTATTTTTCTTCTCCCACGTGCACAATCCTCCGGGACCTTTTTCTCCTCAGCGTCTTGTGGATTCAAACGAGGCACGAAGCCCCTTGCTTTAAATTATAGAAACAAATTTATTTTTTTCTCTTGGTCTATTTGGATTCGTTGGTTTGCCTTTTGGGCACTGTCAGTGGAAGCTTTGCTTTACCTTTTTTTCTTTTTCTTTTTTGCACCCTTAATAATCTTTTTAAATCCAATGGCTATACTTAAATCATGAGCTCGAACGGGAGGAAACATCCTCCCTCGTTCCAAACCACGTGCCTTGCCAAATGGCAATCTCAGATCCCTTAATCATTCCTTAATTGCCTGATTAATCCGTAATTATCTGTACTTTGAAGGAAGCGTGCGCTTTCCCACGTACACTGACACTTCCAACAAATGTCTCATAAAAAAACTGTAGCATAAATGGCACAATTGTAGGAATCCAAGGCATTATAGTTGTTGCAAAAAGGCTAGCCTTAAGCATGCCAGCCGTTGGGACCATGTCTCTGCTCAATGGTTATCCTCACCACATGGACCAGAGCCATTGCTAGTAGTGCTGGTGGACATAATAGCATTGTAGGTTTGTTGGTCTACGATAGTGCCTCCAAGAACATGAAACCAGATATTTCCTGGCTACTTACGTAGCCAAAATTTGTTTCCAACAGTGAGCTATCAAATTCACCGAATCTTTTGTTTTTACATGTTGAAACACGATACATTTTCGAACGGATGGTGGCCGTTGTGTTGACGGATAAAAGTTAACGGGTAATCAGTTAATCTTATACTTCTTGTAATATCATTTATTTTTTCTATTTAAAGTGGTTGGTGCCTAACGTTTGATAAATCAATATGACAAGTAGTTGATACATCTAAAAAATTGTATTTAATAAATTTAAAGATTATGGAATGTTTAATTTAGATTAAATGTTCAAAATAAAGAAAAAGACTCTAAGATTAAGCTTGTAGTGAAGAATAAAGATTCAAAACCTCAAATTTTAAGGACACATGAAATATTTATAACCTACGAGTCTTGTACTTTGTGATAAGAGAAGGGGCTAGAGTATAATTTTACTCTTGTAGTATTAATAAGAAATAAATATCTCTTACATAAGTATTAATATGACAAAAATATAGTAGGCCATTAAAGAACTCTTATACATTATCACTTGCATAACATTAATAATGATGAAAATACGGTAGGTCTTCAAAAGATTTTTATATATTTAAGATTGTAATGAGAGTAAGATTTAAAATGTAAAACTCATTAAAATTAGGTTCTTCTCCAAAATCAAGCCCGTAAGCGTTGAACTCTTCTTATAAGTTGAGCCCGTGAAAGCTAGTTTTCTCAAAGACAAAGTTCATAAAATTAGATCTTCCTCAAGGCTAAGCTCGTGAGTATTTAACTCTTTTTCAAGCTTGAGCTCACTTAAGCTAAACTTAGACACGTTGCTTGAGATCATGATTTTTTAAGGATTTTTTTAAAGGGTTAGGTTCATTGAATTTGAGTTTATAACTATTGATTAATGTATCATTTAGTATAAGTGTTGTATTAAATTGATATTAAACACAAAAAAATTATGATAAAAAAACTATTAGAAAATTATGATTTTAAAATAAGGCTTATTTGGAGGTCTCCACGGGTATTCAACTATACATATGTATTTTGGAAGTTTTCTTGTTAATTTTTTTAATATTTAGGATTACTCTTGTATTAATTTATTAAAGATGGACATTAAACTAGCAATATGAGATAGAATCTTGTTTAAATTAAATATGGAAGAAATTAAAAAAATAATGCTAACAATTAATGTCTCGTTTAGGACGGGTCCCCCATTTTATGTAGATAATAGCCTCATAGAATAAGTTTTTTTTTTACTAGAACAATAAAAACAAATTACATATTTGAAAGATAAAACCGAAAAGAATTTCAATCCGAAACAATTTCACCCAGAATAATTTTTACTTTTTCAGAATAAAATATGATATATTATAAAATACACTAATAAAGGGATAAGATATCAAATTATAAGGATTAAAAACATAACTGGATTTTATAGCAGCCCTTGAACTAGGACTAGTTTCCATTAAACTGGGCCTTTATTCTTGCAAAGAAAAACTTAAAAGGCTAATACCTCTTATATTTGTTAGAAAATGAATTTCATATTAAAAAAAACATTTTAAAAAAATTGAAATACTTTTCAATATCTGATTGTATAAAAAAAAGGCATATTTTTTTTAATGTTTGATTATTTTGTAAGAAACTAGATGAAAAATATTATTTTAAGTTATTGCCTTTTTTAAAAATACCACCTCCTATCATGTACTTTTTTAAAACTAGATGAAAAAATATCTTTTTTTATTGTTATATCCTGTTTTTATAAAATATTTTTTTAATAAAAACTTAAAAGATGCCGAAAAAATAGTGTTCCTCCATACACAAAAGACCATGGATTGAAAATAATGTGTTTATTTTTTTTCTTTTGACTCTTTTTTTTTTTGTTTTTTATTTTCTTTCTCAATATGATCCTTCTAAATTTAGTTTATTTAGGGTTCGAATTGGCAATTTATTTCAATCAAACTCTGCAAAGTTTATTTAGTTTTTCTCAATATATATTTTTTATAGTAACATCAAACGCGTAAAATAATTTTTATTAATATATATAAATATTTTTATATTTAAAATACAAAATACTATACCTCTTTAATTAGTTTTTTAATACTTTATAAGAATCGTTCTCTCCGTATTTAAAATGAAAAAAAAATACTTCTGAAGCTATTTTTTTTAATGAAAATGAATTTTGTTTAACAGATTTCGAAAATGCATCCATATATAGAAAAATAAAAACAAAATATTCTTTAAAAGAACTCCAAGGCGAAGATCTTAAAAATGGTGCTTATTGGGTAACACGTGCATCGTACTCATTCGAAGTAGGAAGTCATGTGGAAGTACGGTTAAAGGACAGGGTTAGGTAAGAGGAGGGTTTGTGTGGGAAACGAGAGTGGTTAATGGCAGGGGGGGTCAGGAGTGCAGGTTTAAACAGCTGTCTCCCTCAAAACGACTGGATGCTGAAGAGAAGCACACCCGCTCTTTTCCCCTCTCTTTCCGCTTTTAATGTTTTTTTTATTGTTTTAATGTTATGATATTAAGAATAAATTTTATAAAATAAATAAATATTATTTAAATATATTTTTTATCAAAAATATTTTTAAAAAATAATAGCTACAGGTGAAACACTACGTTATCTTTTAGACCTAATAATTGCTTTTGTTGATGTGCTGTATCCTTCTATAAAAGGAGGACAATGTCGTTCTCATACCTGTATTGTTACTCTCCTCCGTTCTATTTTTTTACCTGTTATTTCTCCTTGTAATAAAGCTTCGAAAGGAGTGACGGGATAGTGGACTGTAAACTTTTTACTATAAGTACCAATGTTGTATTAAAAAACTTTATTCAAGGATTACTTTTTATATGCGCTTCTTAACTTCAAGTAAGATTCGTGAATTATTTTTATGTGGTGTTTATTATAGGTTACAAAAATAGAGGTGAAGTATTACAAGAATAATTATTATTAGAGTAATCCTTAAAAACTTGGTTCTCAGGGATGTCTGGTGTTTTCATAAACTTAAAGGTTAAATATTAGCGAAAAAAAAAAGAATTTTAATTATTAGTAATTATATAAAAACAAATATCAATAAAAAAGAGTGATTTTTTTAAAAAATTCGTTTTTCATTAATATCCTCTCTATTTAATTTTTTTTTTTTGTTTTGTTTAACTATTTGTCAAATAGAGAGCAAAAAACCTTCTTGTAGCCATGATCCTATTTGTTTGCTGAAAAATAGTTTTATTTTGAAAAGTGAATTTCAGAAAAATAAATTATTTTTTGATATTTGGTAGTGTAATGAAAAATAAGTTGAAAAAATACTTCCCAGTATTTGACTATGTCATGGAAAATGAGCTGAAAAATAACTTATTTATGTTTGATTTTTTTCAAATTTATTAAAATAATAAAGAACAAATCTTACAAATCAAAAAGTTGAATGAAAATAAAATTGAAAAAATATAGTTTCATAAATTATCTCAAATAAAATAAATAATAATTAAAATAATAGAGATCAAATCTAAAAAATAAAAAAATTGAAAGATGAAGAAATTAAAATAATAATAATTAACATTTCATAAATTATTTTTTTTAAAAAATAAAAATCAAAAGAATGAGGATCAAATTTGATAGATAAAAAATTTCAATTAAAAAATGACAAGTAAAAATCAAATAACAGTTATAAAAATAAAAACTAAAATTAATATAAAAATTAAATTCTAAGGGATGAAATTGAAAAGAAAATATTCAAAAGAAAATATATATAACAATCAAAAGTGTGGGGATTAAATTGGATATAATCAACAAATAATATGACATTTCTAAATTTTTCACAACTTTCAGAAAATATTTTCTGTCCAAAATAAAAGAAAAACACTTTCCTGAAAACTAAGTTAAATTTTACTTTAACTGTAAAGAATTTTTTTGAAAAATAATAAATAAATACAGAAAAATTTAAAAAATAATTTTTTAAAAATCAGTTTTTAAATAACAAACACAATTATTAATAAATAATAGAAAAAGGCCAAGATTTTGATACACAGGAGAGGCGGTATCCGCCTCGTATTCACAGTTTAAAATTCAAAATGTAGCAACTAGGAAGCTACATAGAGGAGAGAGAACAAAAAAGTATTAAACGAACGACTTAACGCAAGGAAGTAAAGGACGGTGCAGTCAGTTTTGGCAGTTCAGTAAGGAGAGGAGCGTGACCGACACGTGGTAATGGTGGGGGAGTAGGCCGTTAGGAGGGTGGGAAATAGTAATGCTTTTTTTTTTTTCAAGTTAATAATAATATTTAAAAATCAAAATATTATTTTAAAATAAAAAAAATACTTTTAAAAAATAATTATTAAATAAATTCTAAGAAAGTATGTTTAAAAGTAATTTAATTTTTTTTCAAAATAATATTGTTTGAAAAATATATTTAAAAAATATTTTTAATAATATTATATTGAAAAATAAAAAAAATTAAATTTTTAAAAAAATCAAAAAGATTTTTAAAAATCGTGATCAGATTGTAAAGACAAACGGATAGTACCGTTCGTCCCCCGATTCTGCTTCCAAACTTTTGTCGTTTTACGTGCCAGCTCATCACTTCCGAGCGTCCTTTTCACCCCTACCCATTTCAAATCAATTTAAAACAAAATCCTTTCACGTAAATGCTCTCCAGCCTGGCTCGGTCAAAGTCACCCAACCCCCCCCCCCCCTCCCCGCTTCATTTGCCTTTTTTTTTTTTTTTTCTTAATTATTTTTTTTTAAATGTTCTTTTATCATATGATGAGATAAGAATCCCATTCATATCTCCCCTCTCTCGGGTCTCTATCTTAACCCCCACGTTTCCTTCTTGTTTGTTTTTTCCCTTAAGTTTAACCCCTCTTTGTGTAACTTCCAAAACAGTCGCTTATCTGGGTAGCTTCATAACTAATTTTTAAAACTTATTTTTAGTATTTATATATCAAAACTTTTAATAACATAAAAATAAATTAATTTTAAATAAAAAATTAATATTTTTGACAAATAATATCCTAGTTACTGTACCAAACAAGGTCAAAGTATTACGAGTCTATTTAGTATTGTAATATTAATATTTTTTAAAGTAATTTTCATTAAAAAATATAATGATTTTTTTTTTATTTTTAAAAATTAATTTTTAATATTATCACATCAAAATAACTTTAAAAAATAAAAAAATAATTTTAAAATATTAAATTTATTAAAAATATTTTTAAAATACAATTACAAACAATCACCTCCATTCCAGCTCATAACTAAAAAAAAAAAAACAATTACAATTTTAAAATTTGAATTTCAGTTCCTTTAACGGGTTTTTCTCTCTCTCCCTCCCTCTCTCCATTATATCTGTGTGTGAACTTCACGAGCCGTATAATGCAAACAGTAGATAAGCCAGTTATTTCTTTTTTGAGTGGAAGTGCGTGATAACAATACGTGTAAGTTAGAGAAACGAAGTGACGACGCGTGTTAGTTTGACAGCTGTTTATTAGTAACTGCCTTGCCAGGAAGAATCCCCACTGTTTAACGGCTATGACCGGTCATTATAACCGGCTTAACCAGTCATCCTTGCCCCTCACATATATACACCTCTCCCTACCACTTCCACCATGTTCTTTCATATAAACCAAGGTGAGGCTCCGCCTCCACCACTTCACAAGAAAAAAAAATCCTCTATTTATCAGCTTAATTTTCTCTATTCAGTTTAAATTTAGGATTTAATTTATCCCTAAATCAATCTATGGCTTCTACAAGAAAAGATGTGGATCGGATTAAAGGTCCGTGGAGCCCTGAAGAAGATGAGGCGTTACAGAGATTAGTCCAAACCTATGGACCAAGAAACTGGTCTCTAATAAGCAAATCAATCCCTGGTCGATCTGGAAAATCATGTAGGTTGCGATGGTGCAACCAGCTATCCCCTGAGGTCGAGCACAGACCTTTCAGTGCTGAAGAGGATGACGCAATCATCAGGGCCCATGCTCGTTTCGGCAACAAATGGGCCACCATCGCTCGCCTCCTCAATGGACGCACCGATAACGCTATCAAAAACCACTGGAACTCAACCCTCAAGAGAAAATGTTCCGCTATGTCCGATGACTTAAACGACGACGCACACCAACAGCCTCTTAAAAGATCCGCAAGTCTCGGGGCTGGTTCGGGTCTATACTTGAACCCGAGTAGCCCTTCAGGATCCGATTTGAGCGATTCAAGTGTACCCGGTGTGAACTCATCTCCGGTTTACAGACCACTGGCTAGAACTGCCTCTCTCGTTCCACCAAGTTTGTCCATTGATGTGTCCTCTCCAACTGCAGATCCCCCAACTTCACTGTGCCTGTCTCTGCCTGGATCCAATACTTGTGAGACTCCGGGATCCGGATCCCGATCGCGTCCTGTTAACCAGACGCAAACACCTGTTGCACCTCCACCCGCTGCAGTTACTGCGCAGCAACAGCAGCAAATTCCAGCAGCGCAACAAAATGTTGAATTTGGATATGAGAAACAGTTTTTCAGTTCCGAGTTTTTGGCAGTTATGCAAGACATGATAAGGGAGGAAGTGAGGAGTTATATGTCCGGGATTAAGCAAAATGGGCTTTGTTTTGGAACAGAGGCTATAAGGAGCGCTGTCGTTAAGCGAATTGGGATTAGCAGAATCGAGTAGCCAAACAGAGGGAAGAGAAGTATTTTGTTAGTGATGATCATGATCATCGGGATGATCGTGATGATGCAGCTGAGCTGACTCGTCGAGAATCGGAGACCATGAAAGAGGAGGAAAAAAAAAAGAAGAAACAATCTGTTTTTTTTTTTTTTTTTTTGAGTTTCTTTAATCGTCGCTTTATACTGGAGTAGTAATTTTGGTGGTGTACAGGGCAGTTTCCTTCACCAGAGAAGAGAATCTCAGTGAATTTGGATATAAATATATAAATTGATCTTGCTGTGGACCATCTTCAATGTTAAATTTAAGGGGCAAAAGAATGAAAGAAAACTGAGATTTAAATGAATCTCTGATAATAAATTTTAGGACAATTTCAGCTAAAAGTGAAAGCTGGTCTGCACTTTACGGTGATGAAAGGCAAAAGAATTAAAATGAATTACTGAAATTAAAAATCTTTAGGATATATTCAACTGAAAGGGGAAGCTGGTGTAGTGATGGACCAGAAAGGACACTACCATTTCTGTTTCGCATTCAAACAATAATTAAATCATAGTCTTTCCTTCTTGTTTGGAAGGGGGGAAGAGAAGTAGAACACTCTTTGATGGAATGATTTTGGTTTATAGCCGGCGCAAGTTTTTTTTTGTATTCTGGAGATGAAAAATGAGAAATTGTACTCTATCTTGAGCTCATTTTAAGCCATGTGCAAAGACTGGAAAATCCATTTTTCGCTTTGGCTCTCATGCTTTTCAAATGATAAAATTTTGTCCCTTCAGGTTTAAAAAATCTTGATTATGGTTTAAATTTGTTTACCTTGTTTTTTCAATCCCTTTAAGAGAAGAGAGAGAATGTCATCAAATTTTAACAATATTTACAAAATTATTATTAACATCAATTTCGATCATAAAAATATTTTTCTCGAAAAATTGTCCTAAAATATTTTTTGACACTATTCATCCAAGATGGCATATCAAAGCTCAAGAAGCCTTTTGAGTTCATGTTAATTTTGGATTTTTGAATGGATTTTTGAGTTATTTAAAATTATAAATAAATTTATTAATGTTTTTATGGTGTTTTTAATCATGTATTAGTCAAAAATCAAAATTTTAAGCACAAATTATCCAAGACTTAATTTTTTTTATGATCATTCCAACGTTGAAAATTAGATCAGCAAACGATGTGCTATATGTGGCGCTTCTTCTTTTTTTCGGCTAGGCTTCTTTTTATGGGCTAACACATAGGCCCGCACATACACCTTGTTTTTGTTTTTTCGTTCCTCCCTATTTTACACATTAATTGATTCAAATAGATTGATAAAAAACTAAACTTTTTTTTTTATTAATACCATTAAGATTCCAATTTTTTTTAATTAAATTATAGTTCTTTTTTATTTAACTTGAAAAAATTAAGTCGATCTTTGTTTTTTTCAATCCAATGTTATTTGTCTGTTTTGTTTTAAAGTTGTTAATTCCATTCTAGTTGTTGTTCTATTTTTTTTTTTAAATGATAAATTTTAATTTCAGACCATTTCAGCATTATATTCTGGTATCTTATAATGTGTTTGTGTTTATAATTAAAAATATTAATTTAATATACGTGATTCTACTTCAATCTAAAAATAAATTAATTTAAATTATGCAATTAAAAAAACTTAAAGCATCTGAACATATTTTAATTTTCTACTAGTATTTAATAATTTTAGGAAAAAAAAAAAAGAATCTGTAAAACTTGGGTTGAATGGAGGTATTAAGAGTGAGAGGCTCGTTTTGTCATTAAATCTAGGGCAGTAAGAGTAATAACTTTGTTTGGGAGCGAACTAGTCTTTATTATTTATGGCTAGTTAGCTATTCATTACGTGACTGGAATTTTCTAGTTTGCTACTCATTCAATGACGTCGTGGAATTTATATATATATTTATTTTGAAAACAAATATGTAATTCATCAAAATAACACACAATATTTTAAATATACATACACACACATTCACAATGGACATTCATATGCAAAACACATCATGTTAGAAAATTAAACACACAAGAAAATTAAACATCTATACACAAATAACATTAGTGTATAAAATTATCAGTACAGACACAAAATCAAATATGTAAAAATAACCCAAAATAACAAATTTAATATTCAATAACATGTTAAAATAATAATAAAAAATTCATTGAGGATTCAAAATTAACCTTCCTTGTGGCTCAAGTTGATCAAAGCAGTTGGAATCGAACAGAGAAACTTCTAGATTTGAGGGGACAATACGGTCATATGGATCCAAGCATGGGCGGAGGCATGACAAAGGTTGGGGTGGGCTTTAGCCTAGGTTAAGATTTTATCAATATTTTTTAACTAGTTTTATGTAAAAAAATTTTATAATTCTCAATTAAATTATCAAAAAATTCTTAAAATTTGCGTAAAGCCTTCTAATATGATGCTTTAACTTGAGTTAAAATTTTAGATTTTTTGAAGAAATTTAAAAATTTGATGAAAAATCACAATTTAATTAGTTTTATGTTATTGGACGTAATTTTCAATTCGACCATCAAATCGAGTTGAAATTTTACGAGGGATCTTAAAATATATTGAATAAAATCTAGTTAAGAGTTTAGGATGAACGGAGCTTGATAGTGCTAACAAAAAAAAAGAATCGTCAAATAAAAGCAAAATACTCATTAAGAGTAAAATGGTTATTTGCCATTAAAAAATAAAAGAAATCAGCTTCTCCTTCCTTTTATATGTTGCCGACTGAGTAGAAGCAGAATAGAAGAAGAAAGAAAAAGCGAGAGAGAAATAGATAAAAGTAAGGGAAAAACATAAAAAAATTCCAAGGAAAAAAAAAAAGTGAGAGAATAACTTTGTAAACTTACAAAGTCCAACTTATAAAACACTAATCTATGGAAGAATCAAGTGAAGGAAGAAGGAAATAAAATAGGAAAAAAATTTAATTACTTTGTTTTCCAATTAACATGAGATTGTTATTTTATCCCGGTTGAGGGGTTGTTATAATATCGATTCAGATTCGATTATAGATAAATTATATTCCACAAAACATCGAAGAATGTAACTTTAATAGTGAGTTTATTTTTATTTTTATTTTAATTTTATGTACTTTCAAATTTATTTTTTAATATTTTGGATAGTGTATTTGAATTAAAATTTTATTATTAATTTCAAAAATTTATATACATAAGTTAATAATTGATCTTAAAAAATATTTATATATTTATTTAATAGCACAAGATAAAAAAATTTGCTTGCTCCGCGCTTGGATCCAAGCATCAATAATATTACTTATGCATGGATTCGTATGTCACCTTTGTTAAGTTGCATTTTGGAGCAAATCAGTAGTGTTTCCCATGCCTTGTCGCTTCTGCATCGACGATGAAGTCAACCACCACTCAAGGAGAAAGATCTGGGAACGATATGATCAAGATTTCTTCTCCTCTCTTTTCTCTTGTCATTTTTAGTCTTCTTGTTTCCTTTTTAGGTGGATATTGTTGTTGTGGAAGAGATGAAGAGAGGCTGTGACTTAGGTTGATTGATCAATATAGGAGGTTGTTGTTGTGTGGAGGAGATGTTGATTTTAGGTTTCCGCCGGGTCTTTTCATATTAGAGAAGCTAACGGTCTGATTAATGATGCTGTGGTGGCTACTATTTTGTCGTTGGTGTCTAGTAGAAGAAGATTAAAATTCAGCAAACAGGAAGGGAGGTGGAGATTATTTTTAAAGAGAGAATGGCATTATTCTTTCTTTCTTTTTTCGTTTTCTTTCTCTCACAAGTCTTTCTCTTTTTTCCCAACATGCTATATCTTTTCTCTTTTTCTTTCACTTTTTTTTTTTTCCTCTTAAATCTTTTCTCTCCCCCAATGGTGGCTAGGTTTCTCTAGCTCTTATCCATTTTCTTTAAAAATATCTTCTCTATTTACAATCAATTTATTTTATTATTTTCTCTCAATTACTAGGGGATCAAGTAACCAAACTTCACTATGATCCTTTTTTTGTTATTTGCGTTTTACCCACCATTCTTCCCTTTTGATTTATTTTTTCATTTTATCTGTTAGGTTTTTTTTTTTTTTAAAAAAATATCCCAACAAAATAAAACTAGTTCAAAATTACAAAACGGGTGTGGGAATGATTGATTTATATTGAAGAACCATTCAAGACAGCGCAATTATATCAAGTGATCGATTCATGAAAATCTCAAATTAGACTTTGGGTTTTCCAAGGCTATGTTTTAGGTTACAAGTGTTTGAGCTTTATTGTGGGATTTGTTTTAGGCTTCATAATATATGCAAGACGAGTTTTTTTTTATCGAAATAATTAACATTTTGATATTTAAGTTAATAAATTATATGAGAGAAATAATGTGTAAAAAAATAAAAAAATAAAAAATATATTTGTGGATGTTATGTGTTTTAGACAAAAGCACTCTTGTTTATGGCCCATAAAGAGCAAACTCTCCTAACTCCATCAATTTTTTTTAATAGTAATAAGGCATCTAAAAGAAATACTAAGGTATTCATTCGCAATACTGTATTCGGCAAATAAATTTGCCTAGAAATTTCTAATTTCTTTTTATGAAGTCAAATTCAATAAATCCAAGTTTGTCATTTTTACCTTCCATTATTTTACCTATTTTTCTTTACAGTTCCACCACCTGTTATAAGTAGTTGATCTGATGGTTATGAATATTTACTTCTCGTTTCAATTTTTCAAGTTTAAATATTAAACCAACACCTTGATGAATTTATTCTATGTATTCTTAAAATCATCATAACAGTTTTTTGGTTGATGAGCAGAGAAATAAAGCATTTAAGACCACCAATCATTCAAAGCACACAGAGGGAACTGATCCGAATCTTTTTTTTTTTTTTTTGTTAAATACAATATCCCAAGGACAGAGATAATTGGGCCAGCGCTCCAAATGGATTGGTGCAGCGGACTTGGACAGACAGAGTAATTTGGTCATCGTTGTTCCCTGATTTAACTCCTCGTAGCAGCAGCATATGAGCTGCCGCACGGGTCCAGTTAGCCTCGGGCACTCCAGGAGACGGTGGCCTGGGATAAGAAAAGGACAGTTTAAAAATTAACAAGACTGCAGAATGTGCAGGCTTCATGATTTCCCACGGTTTTCCCCGGTTGCAGAGAGCGTGGCATTGTCTAGCGCACCTTAACATATCTTCCTCTCGTTAACATACTAATCGAAATGATAGAAAACGCGCAGATAAGTCTGGTGATCATAGCTCTATTTGATGATGTATTTTGTACAAATTGACATCCTTTAGCCCCCAATCTAGTGTTCTTGTTTGTCGGTGCTTCCTTCAGAATCTTCTGGGGCATGGTTTGTAGAAAGATAAAAAGCACTCTGATTCTTCTGTAGAAAATGTATCATCGCGGTGGAATGCCTGAAGTATGCAATATAGATGGAAAAAGAAAAACAAGAAAATGAAGT
This sequence comes from Populus alba, assembly GCF_005239225.2. Classification (NCBI taxonomy): domain Eukaryota; kingdom Viridiplantae; phylum Streptophyta; class Magnoliopsida; order Malpighiales; family Salicaceae; genus Populus; species Populus alba. The sequence continues at coordinate 5,454,615 of NC_133285.1, read as the reverse complement.
GCTATAGATACCCAATTATCTCAAGTATAATACCAGAAACATACACATAGGCCAGAGCAAACTGTCTCCTGAATTCTACAAGCTGTTCCAATGAAGTTCAACACTTGGAATTACTCACAACATTAAACTGAGTTAATTTTTTTGAAACTATTATTTGGACTTAATTTCGGTGGTAATCGGGATTAATAATTGCCACAAAACAGAAAAAGATGACTAGCTCAGGATTCATGTTTTTCAGCAAGTATTGAAGATTAAAAGAAAAAAGTATTGCGGACATCGTGGTGCACAAAGTCCAAGCCAGACTTCTCATCCATCTATCTTATGCTCCTGAGATCATCTACTATCCTGGGCAACTCAAACACAAATAAAGGTGGTAATTACAGAACACAAGTCCATCCAAAAGAGCTACTTAGATGGGGAGTTCCTACCTCAGAAAGTCAACTAATTTTCTGTGCAACTCTGTCGGTGTCTCCTCTTGGTTTTTGTGTGGGCCAATAATTCAGGCAACTTAACTGAAAATGCCGCAAAGAGAATAGTGGCACCATAAGTTGAGATGGATCGCAAGTGTAAGAATCTGCATTTCCAATAAAAGTCATTACCACTGCGCTTCGCTTCTCAAGGCTTGTGTACAGAAAGATGTTTCAAGTACCGGTATGAACACCATGAAGCCTCCTATCAAAACCAGCGTTGCATAGAATTGGATGCTACATCTATTGCCTGAAGACAAGATCATAGCTCACTGATTTAAATATTATGGACAAAGGAAACAGGACTCTGTTTTCAGAGCTCTTTTTTTTTAAAAAAGAACAGTATTTTTTTCCCACAGCTAAGAGAAAACATACCAAAGAGGCGTGACAGATGCTCAGCGCCATATACCATTGAGGGAGAAACATCGTCTGCAATTGCATCAGCATACTGTTGGCGCTCACTTTTATACAGAAGCATCACTGGCTAGGCTTTGTCAAAGTAAAAACATAAACCTTTCATAATTTCAGTGGTTGATTCCAAAATCCTACACCCACCATATCATGGAACATCAACAATCAGATTAAAGTATACTAGAACAATCCTGAGAGGTGCAGATTAACTGTTCAGATTCTAGGTTTGTTCTTTAGAAATCATCAGAGTTACTAGAAGCTTACATGATCGTTAATTTTAAAATCCATAGAATTAATTGAAATATGTGCAAGTTAACTCGAACACCCACGTTAACAACAATTAAAAAAAAAGAGAGTATAGTAGAACTTAAGGGTACTTCAGTTATTGGCAACCAAAATTCTACAAAGCTCTTTGTATATTTGCATTTGATACTACATCAATGCAGGCAAGGAGCACCTGCTTAAGACCCAATATGGGCAGACGTGACAGAGAAACAAATCTACTACGCTGTAAACCATCCCTCTCGCTCGCTGCCGAGAGAGATAATGAATAAATCTACTACACTGACAGTGCCTTGCTGCGCTAGATTGAGGGAGATGAAGATAAAACAACACCAACTTGATGAAATGATCGATTTGGGTTGGATTTTCGTTCACAAAATGAGAGAAAATGAAACAGAGAGAAGCTAAGAGAAAATTATTAGTTTCACATTAAGACGTGCATACATATTATATTTTTTATTAGTTTATAAATGAACGATGATCAGTCGGCAGACCAAGTTAATCTCTACGCCATAGCTTGAATATTATTAAAGGAGAAAAGGATTTTTTTTCCTTAACAAGGTGGGTTATGACTTCAATAATATTTTCTTATCAAAGATAACCCATCCAAAATTGGAATAATCAAGGGGGACAAATATGTTAGCAAGCAGAAATTTAAGGAGGACTAATACCTAAATCATACACAGACAACAACCATCAAGCGTTGTCGTTTCTTGGAGTCTGGTTGAAGTGTTGGTTTTGACTGTCAAAGCTTTGAACACCGACAAGCAGGACAAAACAGAACGGAAGGAAGCAGCCAAGTTTGGTTGTCGTCCACAGCACTTTGAAGCAGTCCTACCGTCTTGAATTTGTTCATATCCAGTTTTCAAGCTCTTCAGGCACTATTTTCTTTGCTTTTTATTATATAAATACATAGCCACCATTCATGCATAGGAAACAGAGACCTGTCCCTCTCTGGCACAATCCATTTCTAGTAGAAGTACGTCTATTAATTCAACTGCATAATTATGATTTATAGCATTAACGGACGATAACTCACACTGGACCTGTGTGTGCTGGTTCTGGATATATAGGTATAGGATGGCCTAACATCTCATACTGTGCCAAGGTGCAGTTCAGCTGCTTGAATGAAACCCCTCTTTGTTTTACGACAGACAAATGCATTCCTTAAAATTGTTTCTCCCAATTAATATATTTTAGGTGTTTTTTAATGATTTTAACTATCAACTCTCTGTGCAAGATCAGGAAAAAGGTATCCTCTCGGTTTGGTGCAACCTGATTAAAGACCAAGTCATTCCTTACTAACCATATAGACCACACAAAGTTTTGTACAGAACCAAAAACCAAACTTTCCTTTGCATCTTGCCGAAAGCAAAGAATCTCCAGGACTGAAGTGAGCCATCAACATCCTTTGAAAGAGCTGCCCCACCAACGCATAATACATGACCAAACTCTACAACTGTGTAGGAGCAAGTGATTACTACAATAATTCCAAGATTTGAAAGAAAATCTGTAGCTGGAAGTTTACCAAAGGACACAAACCAAACAAAAGCTTCAACCGTCAGTGGAACTGGAGAATTCCAAACATATGAAGCTATTGGATTACTACCTTTTAAAAGCACTGAATCCATCAGCTTTCTGCATGAGCTAACCGACAATTGTCCTGAGCTATCATAAGTCCAAATCAATCTGTCCTTCTAATTAATGCAACAGATGTAACAAGCGCAACCATGGGAAGAAGTTAAGGGAGATTTAATGGAAGGGATTGCTAGCCTGTACTGGCATAGTCCTAATAAATACGGTTAAATGAGGTCCCTTTTCAACTTACTTATAAAAACACTATGGATCACCGAGCAACATTTTCGATATGATCTGATGTTCAATGGCCGATCGTAAACTCGTTGATTATGGTTGGGCAAATTAAACTGTGCTCGTAGAAGAGAGAATATTGAAGAAAGCTTCATTACCAATTAAAGATTAAAAAAATCATTGGAAATTCATAATGAGACACTAACAAGACAAGATATAATTGTTCTGTCTTGAATGGTTCTTCAATATATATCAGATCACGGAGCTCTGAAAAGGAATGATTAGTACCTCTAGATAAGTTACATTTTACATTTACATCTGAAAAATAAATGACCGAAACGAATGAATGAATTGCTATATTACTCGCATGCTACATAGATTGAAAAAATCATTGATGCAAAGCAAGACTGGCTCAATATTATATCAGTGCCCGTCTCCAGGACTAGGACCACCATGTGTTTCTCTAGAGTGGACAATCTTGAACGCATGGCCCCTCTCTCCTTCGCTTGGGCCGCTGTTTTTAATTCCTTCAATGTTCATCTCGTCAGAGAATATTGTACCAATCCTATTGTTTATAGAGCCATGTGACTCTACCACACCGAGAGGACGAGCTTCTGAGATGATCAGAAGCAGAGAGCATACAAAGAGAGGCCCGAATAAGAAGATTGAAGACGTGGAAAGTCTTGCCATTATTGGACGGTGTCGTCAAGATAATTCTTGCTGTTGACAAATTAAGTTTGTAAGTTTTATTCACAGAAACGTTTTTTTGCAAGTAGAGCTGATTAACTTGGTGGTGTCTTATTTATAGGGACTGCCAAGTCTGCAACAGAAGACCTTGCAATTTGACCAGGGAAAGGAGAGGAAAAGCCCCCGGAAAGTGGTGCATTCCAGAGCATTTTAGTTTTGCCGTCACCTGCGCTTTACCATTTTCCTGAAAGGAGGGACTATATACGTCAGTCAATACGTCCTGGGAGAATCAATATACTGTTCTATAACTGCAAGAGGAAAAACATAAAAAGATGTAAGCTCTCGAAGAAACTTTTGACCGCGATCGATTTTTACCTCTCTCTGTTGCTTTCTAGTAGCAGAAGCCGGAAGGGTCTGCGTCAGTGCCTTCGTAAAAAATAAAAGGCAGCATAAGTGCGCCCCGGACCAAGTCCATTTACAGGTGCAGGTGGAATACAAATCATGAATTATTTCATCATCAATTACTGCAAGGCATGTATACGTAGTCAACCAGCTCTAAAATCTCAAATCAATTACCACATCTCAAATCAGTTAGCAAGTAAAAAAATATAAAATATAAAGATAATCAATTCCACAAGAGTATATATAAAATTATGTGGTTCAGCAATTTAGATATACTCCCCAATTGACGATTAGAGAAATTCACTATAAAAAATAAAAAAACTATAAGGTGTCACACAAAAATTCTCCTATAAATTTTTTTAAAAGTAACTCGAAACTCATGATTTCTCTTTCTTGATTAGCTAGCAAAGTATAATGAATATAAAGTACTACACAAAAAAAATCAAATCCAAGCAATGCTTAAATTTGACTGCAGAGATAGACTTTATTAACATATCTATATGGTTCTCAGTTGTAGTAATCTTCTTCACTAATATAAGACCATGCGACATAATTTCTAGAATGAAGTGATATTTGACATTAATATGTTTAGTTTTTTTATAGTGGATTCATTTCTTGACCAGATAAATAACACCATACCTATCACAATACATAACTATTAACTCATATGATAAATCAAGATTACCAATCAAACCTTTTACCATAAAGCTTCTTTTATTACCTTTGGTGATGTCATATACTCAATCTTTATTGTAAACAATGCAATAGTAGATTGCAAAATTATTTTTCAACTAATAACATACCATAAGAGAGTGAAAACATAAACCATTATTTATATTTTTCTATCCAAATCACTAGCGTAATCTAAATCTACAAAGTCTTCAACACCACCTCTAATGTTATTAGCATTGTCATGTATCAAAACAATATTTGTAGTACCTCTAAGATAACAAAATATCTTTTCATCGTTTGCTAGTGAACTTTAACAAGTTTCCTATAAATCTATTAACTACACTAATATCATGTGAAATATCTGGACAAATGCAAACCATATAATATATAATGCTTCTAAATGCATTAGTATATAGAACACCTAACATGTGTCCCTTCTCCTTCTAGTTTTTGGTACCAAGGCTAAAAATAACCTGAAATGAGATGTAAAAGGAATGCTTTCCTGCTTGCAGTCTTACATACTAAAATGTTTAAGTATTTTCTTTGGATATTTTATTTGAGACAAGTATAACTTGTCATCTATGTAGTTATTATTGTTTGTTCTAAATTATTAAGTTGTTACTTGATTTTGATAAATGCATACATATTTTATTTATACCAAACTTGAAAAGAAAATAATATTTATGTGGGAGCTGGGAGTTCAAACTTAATTGCCAAATCCTATTATAAATCCAACACCCTCATTGTTGGGTTGCTGTGGTAATTTGTTATGATTGACGTAAATGTTTAGGGTTAATGATATGGAGTTAGAGGTTATTTAGGGCTTGGACTTAAGGTTTGTATCTAGTGTTAATTTAAAGTTTGGTATATGTCATGCTTTTTAATTGTAATATTTTTAGATATGACAACCACGATATATATCAAACTTTATGATTTTATAAAAAAAAAAATACTTTTTTTAAAAGGGTGCTAATAAGCAAAAATATCTAAAAAATTAGCGGCTGTGCAAGAGGATAGAAAAGCAAAAGATTAAAGAATAGGTTTGGAGACAAGTTCGAGTTCATCGAGGAATCATTTTATTGTCAAATCAAGTCACCCAAGGATCTTGCATGTATAGTTACAACTTTTAAATCGACGAAGTTTATGTGTACAATATGTTCCCAAAAAAGCTTTCATTTAATAAAATGGAAGAATTGATTATTTTCAATTCGTTAGTATACATGTAGAAAACCTGTAACCCCTCGGACAGGGATCTTGGCTCCAGCAGCCACGGGGCAAAAAACCTAGCCGTGAAGATGACAAAATTAAGATTAAACAGAAACTTTAACTGTGATCTCCCAACTCGGAGGTATACACAGGTCCAAAATGTAGAAGATTACCGGAACATCTTTAGGAGTGCGGCTTTGTACAAATATAATTTACGTGGATCGCCCAGGATCTTAGGAACACATTGATAGACAAAAACTGTTCAAGAAGATGTCCAAATCCTATAATTGAATAATGTTCATATTTTATAGATGAATTTCTGATGGAAGATTGAACTGTGCCGAGCTTGTTTTCTACTCCAATAACTCTTGAAATTGCTTTTGAAATCTCATACCGTTTTTTAAACTTTTTTGAGGCATTTAAAACCTTTCTTTTTAGATTTTATAAAATTTGCCAAAATAAAACTATAGGATTTTACAATTTAATTGTGTTTTATCTTGTATTAGAGTCCTACACGTGTGTTAATAATACTCAACAAACTCAACCACCACTTTTATGTCTCTTTTTAATGAGTACATGAGAATGTTGCGTGAGAATGATTATTTTTTAAAATATATTTTATTTAAAAATATATTAAAATAATATTTATTTATTTATTAAAAAATTTAAAATTTAAAATTTTACCCACCATCCAAATACAATATCCACCAAAAAGGGTTGAGTGTTGATTGGAAATATAGAAATCAATGTTTGAATATGTTTTTTTATTTAAAAATATATTAAAATAATATTATTTATTTTTTATATTTTGTTTCTCTGTGCATCCATATTTTTATTATGTCTATATTTTTTACCACATAACTTTAAAATATATTAAAATAATATATTTTTTAATTTTTTAAAATTTATTTTAAATATCTATACATAAAAACCAAAAAATATAACAAAATTAATTCGAAAAATAAAAGTAAAACAACAGTTCAACCTCCTCGCCACTACGGCAAAATTGACAGAAAACAGGGCAAGTGGCAGCCTTTAATTACAACTGTGCCCCACTCATTTTGGCCCTGTTTTTTGTTTTTAAAGTAGTTTTTATGATTATAATTTTTTAAAAAAATATAATTAGATGTAATTAATTTAATTAAGATTTATATTTGATAAAAATTATAATTAAAATTTATGGTTAGTAAAAAAATATGTATAAAATATTTGATTACAGTTATGTTTTAAAGTGTAATTGTGGTTGTTTTTCAAAATGCTTCTTATTTTAAAATATATTAAAAAATTATTTTTAAAAAAATTAGCGGATTAAATTAATATAAAAATATTAAAAAAAATATTAATTTAAAAAAAAAAAATTAAATTTTTTTTTAAAATATTTTTAAAACACAAAAATAAATGACATTTTATAAAATTCAATTAAAAAAATATATAAAAACTATTTTCAAACTTAATTTTTTAATAGGCACATGAAAATTAAAGGTAAACAAACGGACCCTAAGCATGTTCCTGCCATGATAACCCTTCCTTAACCACCCCTTTACTAAAAGGAGATAACGAATAGATAAAAACAAATTCACTTTCTTCATCAAATTTTATTTTTCCATGGAATTCAAACACAGATTTGTAGCTCTTGCAAACTCAAATAAAAGTATAATCACAATTGTGATTGCTCAATTGGACATAAAAGCTAGCAAAAATGCGAAACAGCAATTACTTGAGTACATTAAGGTTTACATATTACAGATCAAAATAGTAAAACCAAGATAAAATACAACAAGAAACAAACCAAAGCCAAAAAGACGAAGGAAATGAAAAACCCAAACCAAATTTAGACAAAAACAAGGAAAAAAAATATATATAAATCCCAGATTAAGATTTAACAAGACATTCTCTTATATAAATTACATAATAATAACTCTAATTCATCTCCCTCTGTTGCTAAAATTCATCTTCTCATAATACCGAATTGAAAGCAAAGACAAAGACAGATGCACCTCATCCTTCCCCCACCTAGCCGGTGGCTTATTTCCAATAATAGGCGAGAACGGATTCCAGGCAGAAGAAGAAGTTGAAGCAGAGCCTGCGGAATTTGACTGTGGCTTTGATAGAGGCCAGAGGTACTGAGAGTGAAGTCGACGAAACCCACCAAGAGCTAAAACAACAGATCTCAGTTGTTGATTACCACAACCCATGTTACCCCAGTGTCTTGTACAGATCAGCTCCCATAACCTCTCATCCTGTACTGTCCGGTGCCACTGCTTGCTCACACACGCTGCACTACCCAAAGTCCTCGCGTCCACGTGCTTCAACACCTCAAAAAGTAAATTCTCGTCTAAATTCCTAAACCCAGATCCTGTATTGGCCGCAGATTCTATTTCTTCCTTGTTTTCGTCTTCTTGGTACCTCTTCTTCTTCATTTTTATGTCAATTTTGTTTTGGTTTCCGGGATCGGTGTCAAGTGGGCGCTTCATGGAGAAAGGGAGGGGGGGGGGATAGAGAGAGGGAGGGGGATGGGTGTTAGATAAAGGAAATAACGAGGGGAGATGGGGTAGAGATGGGTGGGAAAGGGGCCTTGGTGGTTATCGAAGAGGACAACAAGGTGAATTGATGCTGTTTTCTTTTCTTTTTTAATATTTGTGTACACGTAATTGACGAATTTGTCCTGGTTTGTATTTTTGTTTTATTTTAGTAAAACCTTTTCGATGTTTCGGTGTTTTTTGTTTGTTAATTTCTTTTTATTTATTATTATTCTTTTCAAGGGTTTTATTTTATAAACCAGCTAACTTAGTTGTTTTATGCAGCGTTTGATTTCATAGTTGTACCGTGTTTTAAATTTTTATTTTATTTTTTTAATTTTATACTAATTTTTTTATATTTTTAGATTGTTTTGATGTAATGATTTTAAAAATAAATTTTATAAAATATAAAATATTATTTTAATATATTTTAAAATAAAAATTATTTTAAAAAACAATTTTTATCATAATTACAATATATTATATTGTGTTTTTTTTTTTTTTTACCTTAATTTGCGTTGTACGTAGGATCATGAGTCAACCATGAAAGCCTGAAGAAGGAATCTAACGAAGGAAATGGGGTTCAGGAGAACGAAATCAGGGTGTTTTAAGTCATTTTAGTCTTTTTATTTATAAAAAAATTAGATTGAAGTCGTTTTTGTCACGGTGTAACCATGACTTGCCTAACAACCATGCTGAATCATCAGTTAATTTTGAATTAAATTTCTCTTTTAAATTTTGAGGAATCCCCTTTTTTCATTTTCACAATTAAAATGAGCAAATCCTAAGTTATATAATCTTTGCTTTATGAGAATCTATCCTCTGTTCTATACGAAAATATCTTCGAGTGAGAAATAAAACCGCCCTATAATATATGGTTGACTTGTGATTTCTTTAATTTTATTAATAACATAAAGCCTTTAATAAAAATAAAAAATAATTAAAAAAATAATGAAAGAAAATTACATTTATAGAAAATAAATAATATATATAATTTTAGTATTTATTTTTGTGGTTGAAACGTGTTTTATAAAAATTTAAATTAATTTTTATATATTTTTAGATTTTTTATTGTGTTATTAAAAATAAATTTTTTAAAAAATAATAAAATATTATTTTTAAATAAAATATATTTTAAAAAATAACTATTACTTATTTTTAGAACATTGAAAATAATTTCCAGTGAATTCTTGAAAAAAAAATAAAACCAGCCTTGTAAAATAATTAAATCAGCTTTGTTATCTCCAGAACTTAAGAGCCCATATCTGAATTTGATCAAACCAGCCTTGTCGTCTTCTTCTTTGCTCCATATTCTCTCTCATGGGATTGTTGCTAGATGAGAAACTCGAGCAAGAGTGTTAGAAGGGAAAGCATATTGCTTTTTAAAAAAGGGTTCTACAGATGACAATCTTGAATGGTCTTGAGGTTGAAATGGATTGTTGGGTATCGATTTCCAAAAATCGGAAAAATCTCCATCGACAAAGCCTCACCAGCCACCTCCATCAAAGCCATCATATTCCTAATGAACACATGTGAGTTAACTCGCCCCCTTTCCCAACTCATTCACGCTGCAGATCTGAAAGCTCCATCTTCGCCTTTTGAATACGTGATTCGGAACCCCAACGCTGCTGTACCTTGTGGATTAAAAGTAAAGATAACGAGGGTTGATTTTTTCTTGTCTTCTTCTTTCAGAATTCACTTGAAGTTGTTTTAATGGAAATGGTACAGGGGTTTAATGCCGGAGAATGTTCAAGGAAGAAGAAGATTACATTATTATATGTTTTTTTATGTTGTGATTGTCTTCAATTTTCCTTTTTTTTTTTTTCCCTATTCAATGTTATCTCTTGTTGAAAAAAGATGAGAATACATTGTGAGTCAACCACGTTAAAAGATGCCCGTCGCGTCATTAAAAAGGTTATTAAATTCCTTCAATGACATGATTAATAGAAAAAATGTATTAAATAAATTGACAGGATTAAGGAATTCATTCAATCAACAATTAAAATAATATAAGAATTTGATTGTGTAATTTATCACAGTAATGGACGATATGTTAACTTCACAACCATGTAGCTGATGACTGGTTATAAGAGTTTGGGAGTTGAATTAAAAAGTTTATTTTTCATGTGATTTTAAATTTAAATTTTATAATTGTTAATATAATAGTTAATAAAAACTTATATAATCATTAATTTTAAAGTTTATAAGATTAATAAAGATATATCTAAACTAACTTGAATATTTACATTAATTAAAAAAAAAACTTGTGGCTTACTCCAGCTAATTTTCAACTCACACTGCAAATTAAGGTATGTTCTATTGCATATGATATCTTGACAATCCGTCTAGTATTTTAGTATTTAACAACTTAACAAATTTTTCTATGATTAAAAAATATATTTTAAGTTTAATTTTAATGATAAAAATATTTATTATATTCCTATAATAAAATTTTCTAAATTAATATATATGTGTTCACTTATTAAAAGTAAAAAACTTCAAGAAAAACTAGAATAGTAATTTGAGGTTAGGTTTAGCAACATAGTGTAATTTTATTTTTTAAAAGGTAAGCGCAAGATTCAAAAGAATACTAAATAATAAGTTGAGATTTGTCCCATTTTCCTTTTATTATGCAATTTGTATCTTTATTGTTTTTTAAGCAAAGTTTTGACTTTACAAGCACAGAAGTTTTTAAAAGATTTTACCATACTTGATCAATTCTTCAATAAAAACATAACCTTATAGTTTCTTTTAAAAACCACAAAGTTTCAATTTTTTGGAAGTAAAACCCTTTTAAGGATTACACAACTCACAAGTTAACTCTTTGATTAAAATAAAACATTTTTTTTATTAATATATTTCTTCAGAAAAAAAAGTTTTATTTATTATAATTATTTTTATAATAAAAAACTCAACTTCTTAGAAACAGAACCCTTTACAAAATTATACCATCCACAAGTTGATTATTTAATGAAAACAAAATTTTTTTTATTTGAACGTTCTTTTGTTTTAGTGAAAACAAAGCTTGTATTTTAGATTATAAAATTCAATTTCACAATGTTAAAATCCTTTTAAAATTTATATAATTCATAAGTTCACAAAGATTAATAAATATTGAGAAATAAAATCCATATAATTACTAGCTTGGTCCCATAAATTTATTTATATATAAAAAATATAATCAAATACTAACTGTGAATTAATCAAAGCAAAATATAACAAGCACATTTATAAATATTCATGAATCTATAAACAACACATACGTTATAAATTATTCTAAAAATAAATGAATCACGCATGTGCGTGGGGTCACTAGGGTCGGCTAGAACTGGACTGAAGCTGCTGGAATGAAGGAAGACAATGGTATCGCGTGGGATGAAACTTGAGTGGATGAGCTGTGGCGCGTGCATATCACGCGTGGGTTTCACGGCTGCCATGATTTTTTTAGCTAGTTTTTTTATTTATTTATTTTTCCAGCTGAGGGAGAGGGAATTTAGATGTCTAGGGTATTTTTTTTTTTTTTCTCTTTTTGGTTTTTTTCTTATCTTTTTTTTTTTTTGTGTATCCCTATTCATATTTTCCGAGCCTTTAAAAAATAATATTAAAATATTTTATATTATTTTTCTTCTTGATTGTATTAAAAATTAACCAATTTTTTTGCTTAATCGTGTAGAATCTTCCTATAATTTTTTAATTTTGTTTAATTCTTTTATTTATTTATTCTTCATTTGCATGATTAGTTATAGGTCACTTTAGTCCCCTTTTTTACTTTCTCATTTCAGTCCCTCAAATTTTATTTTATTTTATTTTTTATTATTTTTATCTATCTTGTCTAAAATAAATAAATGAAAATAACAAAAAAATTTTGAATTTCATTGAAAATGTATTTCTTGGAAAATCTGAAAACACATGGAAAAAATTGAGATAAAAAATGAGTTATGAAATATAATGCAAACTAGTGATATTACTCATGTGCTGTCACAAAGAATATTTTAAAACTTATTTTTTATTTAATTATATAATAACAAAAATAAACATCAGTAAAAAAATCTTTTCTTGTTTATGTAATCTTTTTATTATTCTTAACTATAGAAAACAACATTAATATTTTTTTCTTGCAAAAGCTATAATGATTTGAGTCAAAAATACTAATTTAAATAAGTTTTAGAAACTAAATTCTAAGTTTTGGCATTTCAATGATGCTTGATTTTCCTGAAGATATTTAAACTTCTCTATCAAGTCTAAATGACAATTGATAAAATTGATGTTATTTTAGCCTTTCAACTTCAATTTGGAATATTACTCACATTATAATTTGGAATATTACTCGCATCAAAGTAGAAGTTCTTAAGAATAGCTAAGCTTCTCCCCACTTAACCGTGTGAATGGTTCTTGAAGTTGTGATTCATACGTTGATATGCATGTATACAGACGTTGCTGGAGCAAAGCACAATTCTCATAAGCATGAAATTAATAATCATATTTAACCTGATGTTCTTCTCGCAAAGCACTAAAATAGAAAAAATCTGAAACTGGTTCGTCTACCTGCAAATGGACCAAACCCACTGAATACCTTTCTGTATTCTCCCAGCACAAGAAGTCGATATAATGAACAAAAACTATATTTGATGAATTTCTAGGCTTTATCAAAGCAATCACAAACAGAGTATAGTATCACTACGTGGTTCAACTTCTCTAGTGTAATGCATAATGAGACAGAAAGACCATACGTTCTGCAGGCAGCTGGACGGAAAAAGGGAATAAAACATAGAGACGATTAGCTGAACATGAACTTGGTAATTAAGGAGCTATTAATAAGTGACCAACTCCTCTGTGACTGGGGCCGGAGTATTCTTGAGACAGGTGTTCAGTCCCTCTCGGACCGGGACTAGCATCAGCTGGAGCTGTCTTGAATGCATTGATTGAACCACGAGAAAGAAGATGACGCCCAGGAGTTCTAGAGCTCGCCACGTTCATGAAACAGGAGAGGACGAGGAGGAATGTGATAACAGAGACAGAGAACTTAATCAGGGAATATGAGATGCAACGAGAAGGATGCTTCATTTCTGTTGCTCAGGTTGTTTGCTAGCAGAAGAAAAAAGAAATGGTTGGGGTCTAAATAGGAGAATGAACAAGAGGAAAACTCATGGACTGTTAGCGAAATAACCAGTGCATAAATACTTCAGTTCGTTTGAGAAATTCCAACATATATCAAATCTCTAGTTGTTGATCCAAATGAAAAAAAAAAAAAAAAAAAGGTCTTGAAGAAGTACCGTTTTTCAGCACAATATGCGATTCCTGATTATGACAACTAGTCAACAAAGTTAATATCTATACTGTAAAAAAGCTCTTACTACAGTCAAATTGATTAATTTATAAAGTAAGGTCAGTGTTCCTTAAACATAACATTCCCTTTTAAATTCAAAAACTTAGACCCATGATAAGAGAAAAAATTCAGTTAATGGTTTTATTTTCTTTCTTTAATATATTGTAACAAAGTTTAATTTCTCCGTCCTCCATTATAAAAGAGTGTTTAAGAATGGCATACAAGCCATATTTTTTAAAATTTTAAATTTTGAATTTTTTTTATGTTTTCATATCATTTTGATGTGTTGATGTCAAAAATAATTTTTATTTTAATACATTTATAAGTGAAAAGCTATTTGAACCGCCACCACTATTATAATCTCAAACAGACCCTAAAGCATAAAAATTTATAAAAATATCGATTTAGAATAATGTTTCGACTTGAATTTTTAAATTTTTTTATTTTAAATTAAATTTTTTTAATTTTTTTAATGTGTTGATAGCAAAAATAAATTATTTTAATGAAAAAAAATACTTTAAAAATATAATCATCACCGTTCCAAATATCTCCACGATTAAGGCAACCACTAGGGAAAAAAAAATATATTCCTAACACAAGAATAACACTCCAGGTTCTACCTGTCGAACATAATCTTAATAATTCATTAATTTACAAACTCATTGGATAAGCTCGAGATGCCATAAATTCTTTGGTGATTTTAGATAAAGATCACGTAAGACTTCATAGATATGGTTTCAATATAATATTGCACGTTTTCTGCTCATGTATATATATTTTTTTTTTATCTGTAAGACGAATCAAGGCTATAATAATAATAATAATATGGAATGTGAGAAAGCTCTGTGTTTACCAAATCCGCCATGGGATTCTCTTGAGAAATGAAATAATCCATCTTCCTCTAGTCCGTGAACGAGGAGAGGTTCTGGTTCAGTGATGTCAACGCCCATTCCCTAGCTAGTTTAGCTAAATCGAAACACAAATCCTCAGTTGGCAACCTGGCAATTGCCGGCTTTTTCTCCCCCTGCCGGATTACTCCAAGATCGCTTCAAATTTTGCAGGAATTATTGTCGGTCACGCACCCTAAAAATGATGGCGGTATTATCTTAAATATGGATCTGCAATTTGTAATTTTTTTTTATTTTTTTTTGGGCTCAGCTCATGATTCATAATGTGTTGACATCGAGTTCTGAAACAATTATTAAGAATCTCCATGGCACACGCTATACACCAGTTTAATAATGCCACAAGAGGACAAGAAGAAAATCTTGTGATAGTAAGATTCACAGATGGCCAAATACTGCTTCTTAGCCTTGAGTGGTTTGGTTGCAATTAACGTATCCGTCAAAGTATTCGACGTAGACTGCCTGCAGATATTTCAGACAGAAATACAATCAAAACATTAATTATGCAATGTCTATGGATACATGTGAATAAAGCGGACCGGATTCATATTTTTTAAAATAATTTTTATTTAGAAATATATTATATTATTTTATTTTATTGTAAAAAATTATTTTTAATATCAAAATAATTTAAAAACATAAAAAATTTTTAAAAAAAAATCTGAATTTTTAAGGCTTCGAGTTATTGTACACCAGTATTTCCCTTGAAATTAACTCGTCAAACACCGCCATGTGTAAGTGTTAAAGGGCTTCGAGTTAGTCCTCCATTCTCCACTGCCGTAGAGAAGCAGGATAAATTGCTACTTTATTCCATACATACATGAAATGTCTTAAAGGATACAAAAAAGAAAGGTAAACTAATTAATGATTTTATAAAAATATAAAACAGTATTGAGTGCAAAATTCAAACGGTAGACTCGGTCTCGTTTTGATAACAACATTACAATTATTGAGTCCAATTCCATGGGTAAATAATAGGAAATTAAGAATTTAATCCCCTCAAGTGGTCTACCGCATTTTTAAAAGCAAGTGGTTTGAAAGGGAATGTTGAAAACTTTGAGCATAAGCATGCCTTTCTTTGACATTACTACCAAAAATAAAAAAAAAAGTTTCCAGCGGGGGCATCTAGAATGTTTTTAAGTTTAAAAAAATGAATTTTTTAAAATTAATATTTTTTAATAATTTTAAATTATTTTGATGTGTTAATATTAAAAATAATTTTTAAAAATAAAAAAATTATTTTAATATAATTTTTTTAAAAAAACACTACCAAACTACCTATTAGGGTAGTACTATCTCGGCAATTCAGCATCCATATCCCTACGAATTGGATCCGCTTCCTACAGAAGTGGAGGTTTGAAATCGTTTTTTCTCTGTCTGCAAAGGCATGAATCAATTCGGACACTAAAAGCATTGACAATATACTTGGTCCGACAATGTACGGATATAGTGAATATAATTGTCAATAATTTATATTTTATATTTCAAAATCTTTTAATTTAAATAATAGGGAATTAAAATAGCGTGTTTTGTTGCCTAATCATTTACGAGCATGCGGTCCAGCAAGTTCTCGTGCCCCCTCCCGTGGCTTTTAGACCACTCCCCTGGCGACGCACCGTTTTGTAGTCGGAGTTTAAAAAACTTTCAAGGACCGTCCTTTAACAGCGACACATGCCCGATTATCCCCGATTATTCTTTCTTTGTAAAGTTGGAGAAAAAAAAAATCAGACCCGAATTTAAACACCACCGCGTTCTACAGATGAGAACACACGCTTTTGATTTCAGATATGTGTGAAACCAAACCATGCAAAAAGCACTATATTGTATGACACACACACATGTAACGCAGTGAACCTTCTTGCAGTCTTCTTCAAGACTTTTCAAGTAATTTATGTCCTTGAGCTTGAATAAATGTACAGAGTCAAATTGAGACAGCACAGGCATTTTCAAAGTAAAAGCTCAACGTCCCTCCAGCCCGTCCCTACTAGCTCTCAACCAAATGCTTGTCCTGCATAAAACCACAAAACAGATGGAAAGAGTGGCGTATGCCAGGTCAAATAACCCTGTAATGGTCCCACTGGACTCACAAGAGCCTCGCCGTCCTTAACAAGCATATGCTGCTATAAATCTGTGCATCAACTGCACATATAAAGCCCGGCAACAACAAACTACAAATAAACTAGTTTAGCCTGTGAGAGATATCAGTGCTCGTCGGAAATTCAAACGACCTTCTGTGAGAGATCGATATCAAACCAAATTAAAGATATGGAGATCTCAACGAAAACACGGGGCTCAGAAATGAGCCTTTGGTTTGTGTTAGGCCTCATAATATTAGTGGTGTCGACAGAGATGACAGCCGTCCATTGCAGGCCCCTTCGTTCAACAAACAGCACTGTCATTGCCGCAGGTTGCCAGCAAGTAGACGGAACTCGGGGATTAATGGGCATGGCTTCGTTTGTTGTATCTTCAAACAACCCCAGCAGTCGTCCTTCAGTGAGAAGCTTGATGTTTAAAATGGCATCTGGACCTAGCAAAAGAGGCCCTGGCCATTAACACTCATATTTCATGACTCATTCTGTACCTTCCCTGTTGTTTCATGTTCTTATAAGTTTATTGATTTTTTTGACAGGATTCTGCAACTCTGTGTCCCGGCAAACTTTGCAGAACAGTACATATAATTTGTAGTGCTCTTTAAAGGATACAATTTGGCCTGTAATTCTACTTCTTCTTCAAACTATGAAAAGCAAATCTATGCATGTAATCAACCGGGCATCTATTAAATCTCAGAAGCACAGTCCTTAATGTTATCTCCTAAAATTCATTGATGAAAAAATATGATAAAATTTCCTGTGAGTAATGAGTTTGTTTCTTACAAGTTCGGACACCAATGTTATCCCGATACCTCCAGAGAAGTTGACGAGCTTTATTCTCTTTCTCGCACAATTCTGTAAATAATATCACCTAGTCAAAAGAGAATTCTGATAGAACGGAGACAAATACCATGCCGGCAATTAATACCGACTCCATTTGCAATAAAATAATATTTTTCTATTAGAATAATTAATGAATTTAATTCTAAGTTATTAGGTTATCCAGAAAAATAGTAATAATAACATGACATTTTTCTCGGGTTATGATGAATTGTTCTTTAATATAAGAGTTTTTTCATTTACACAGATGCACTGGATATTTTGTTTTTCTCCCTTGATTATTATACGGTGTCGTACGAGTCAAAATATCGTATGACTAATGCTTATATATTAGGATATTATTTGGCCAAAACAAGATGGCCCCTTTTATTTATTATTATCTTACAAGATACAATGCAAGATTTCATGTTATACAACCAGAGTTTTAAGACTGAAAAATTAAAAGAGAGATCAAGTTATGGGCACACATGACATAACTGATGAGAAAGCAGAAAAAAACTTCATAAAAGAAATTTCTGGGTTTCAAACAGAATGAAGCTTGAGGACATTGAGAACAAACTTTGCTTGTTCGTTGCGTAGAAACAGCTGTTTCCTTCTTGGATGAGCTATGGTTCTGCTTCACAGTTTTGAGATATCGAAATACCTCAGGCTTGGAATAGAATCTGAACCTAATTGGTGGATCAACATAACACTGCAGCAGAAAAATGCAGTCACATACCATCTTAAAGGTATGATGAGTAAATTAACTTTATTATGGAGTTATCTTACGGAGATGATAAGTTTGAAGTCGTTGAAACAGAACCTTCAAAGTTGGCATGGTTCCCAAATGAAGCAGAAGCATATGAATTCTATAATTACTTTGCTGAAGTAATGGGTTTTAGAGTGCGTAAAGATAAATTTCGCCATGAAATTGATGGGACAACTAGACAAGGATAATTTGTGTGATCAAAACAAGGCCAAAGGAGATTGAATGGCCCAACATATGTGCGGAAAATCAATTGTTTGGAAACAAGAGCAAATTGTGTTGCTGGAATTACTTTCACTTCTGATCACACCCATGAGCTTGCACCTGTAGAACTTACATGGCATGCAAGCATCCCATGGACATGTTAGTGAAGCTAAAGCTACTTTGATTGATGAAATGGATGATGGGGGTGTTAAATCAAGTATATATGGTTATTTAACTGAGCAGGTAGGTGGTATGCAAAATGTTAGTTTTTTGAAGGATTGTGAAAAACATTATTAGCGTGATAAGATGAAGAAGAAGAAGAAGAAGAAACTCTTCATGCTGGTGATGGACAAAATGTGTTGAACATTTTAAACGCATGCAAGCTGAAGACCCGTCTTTTTTTATGCAATACAATTGGATGACGACAATCGCTAACCAAGCTTTTGTTTGGAGAGATGCTAGATCGAAGGTGGATCGTTTACATTAACAAAACACTAATGCTTGTGAATAAATTACTCTAACAATACCCTAAGAAAATATTCAGTGTAATAGAGTTGAGTTTTTTTCTTCTTTCGTTTTTTTTTTTTTTAAATTTTATTCTTTATTATTTTAAAAATTATGTTTTATAATTTTTTTTTGTTAAGTTATATACATGTTCATGGATTTAGTTTTATTTTTTTAATTTCAACATTTAATATTAGATCAATTAAAAGTGAGCTTCATTATTTTTTATTTATTTATTTTCGATGAATTTATTCTGATCTCATCATTTAGTTTATGAATTTAATAGGCTAACTCGAGTTAACTTAGATTGTTTTTTTACGGTCCATTTTTTTTAATTGATTTTTTTCGATTTTATTTTTTAACATTAAGTTAGTTGGGAATTAAACTTTATAATTTTTTTTTATTTGCATTCTATAGACTTATCCTAATCTCATGACCTGAATCATGAGTTTAGTAGAACGACCCAAATTGACCATGTTTACTTTATTTGTCCTTCTTTAATTGAATATTTTTTTTTAATTAGGCTTCATATTTTTTTTCGATTTGTTCTTTATGAGACTATCGCAATCTCATAACTTGATCACATGTTTGGCAAGTTGACTCGGTTTTTTTTTTTATCCTTTTTTAATTGAATTTCTTTTTTTAATTTCACCTTCCAACAACTCAATCTTCTTCTTCTTCTATTTTTTTTTTATCTCAATTTTGTCATTCAATATTAGGTTGTTTTGGAATTAGAGTTCAATTTTTTAAAAAAATTTGATTTCTATAAAGTTATTTCGATCTCATAACTCAGGTTGCAAGTTTAACAAGTTAAATCTTCATCGATTTTTTTTTTTTTTCGGTCCTTTTTTTAATTGGTATTTTTTTCGATTTCATCCTTCAATAATGGATTGGATGAAAACTGGGCTTTGTAATTTATTTTTTTATGAGTTTATCTTGATCTCATGATTTAGGTTGTAAATTTTGCAAGTTAACTCAAGTTGACTCGAGAAGATTTTTATCCTTTTTTTTTTAATTTAATATTGTTTTTCAATTTTATCATTTGATATTTAATTGATTAAAAATATATTTTCATAATTTATTTTGATTTATTTTCTATAAGATTATTACATGTTAAAAAAGAATAGACCTTTTATAAATTGTTTTTTGCTTTTAAGTACATATTTATTTTTATTTTTTTAAAAGAGACATTTAGCATGGGGAGACATTGCATATATGCGCGTTTAGAACGGCATTGAATGATCCCAAGTTCACAACAATTACGCAAGGCTAATTTAGCCTCAAAACACTCTGTACTTTCAATCAGCAGTAATTAGTCCAATACTCATTTCCTCTTGATGTTAATGCTCATGAATTAGAAGACGGAAGGCAAGGCTTTCAATCTTAATTTTGCTTGAACCTTTGTTGATTCATTATTGGTGACTCAGATCTAATCTTGCATACTTATGTGCATTATTTTTTAACAGGGTCCTGCAATTTTTTCAAAAGAAAGATCCTATACTGCAAAGTTATGCATTCCAGAACCAGACAGCTTGTAGATCATGCACTGGACATACATAACTTCGGAAACCACTGCGGTACTCAGCCTTAACACAACATCATCAATTAGAAGCAGAAAAGCTCATTTGGTTCCTTAACAAGAAGTCAAACTGAAAACTCCAACTTTCATAATGAACACAGGCCATGGGAAAAAATGTGAACGAGCAACCAAACTACTAGCACAAGAAACCCAAAATAATAATGGGCCAAACACATTACAGTGAGGATAAGCAAGAAACGCTCAAAAAACAAGGATCTTTCCAGAGAAAAAAGAAAAAAAAAAACATAATCATTTTGATTTCAGTTCATATGCAGAATACTTAAAATCCAGATCAGAAACAACCATTACATCAACAATCATCATCACAAACTTTTAGAACCCAAAAACCAAATCCTCTCCAAGATTAAACGAGCTAAGAAGTGACATCCATGGAAAAATCACCAAGATCTTGAAGTAGAGATGTAGAAGCAGATTACGCCAACCAAAAGCTTGAGCTCTCCAATCAGTGGTTGCTACGCCATGGTTTGTGGAGATAGAAACAGGGTCTCTCTTTTGGCCAATGAGCAGCTGGTGCAAGATTTAGGGGAGATCAGAGGTTATTTTTCTCAAATGGAGTGGGTTTGTAACGGTCAAATGAGAAGAAGATTTCTCCCTGGTGTGAGAAGCTACAAATTGTAACTTTTTGTTGTACGTGGTTCAAAACTTAGTTTTCAGCGGGTGAGATGCAAATCGCAGTTGTTTTTTGTAAGCAGACGGGATATTTCTGTGGTTGGGGCAAAACACAGCCCCAACCACAATGCCAAACGGGTTGATATGTATAATAATATGAAGAGGACAAGTCAATCCGAAACCTAAGAAACACATTTCAGTTATTCCATGATAGCTTTCTTAAGCATCATAAACAATTGTAATGATCCAAACCCATAGTAAAGGCAGGGTTGAGAGACAAGGAATGTAATGATAAAAGCACGTTTGAGGGGTTCACAAAACCACCGTGTAGATATCCCTCGCCTTGAAAACGACAGGAACTCATTCACATCCAACATGGCATGCTCAAACACTGCACTTCAAGCCTTCAGAGTCAAAATATTATCAACCTAATAGGCACATACACCAAGGATTAATATTGGTAGAGAATTAACCTTTCGCCTAAACTTCATCCTCCTAAAACCAAAGCAGCGAGGCACTGGAGGTGCATTTCAACTCATGAACTCAGTTATCATATATTTACTATGACACGTATCATGAGCATAATCAACAGGATCAAAAAGTAATCCACCATTCAAAGGACAAAAACCTTTTTCACTGACCAAGAAACAGCAGAACAGAGTAAGTAAAGTGGAGATGCGGGTCATCATTGATTACAGTAGAACACCAATACATGCATAAACAGAAATATAAACCAAACAAGAAATATTTGCTTAAGAGAGTACGCCAGGAGGATCCAGTCAAAACAAAAATACATATATGAAAAACATAAATTAATATGTCAGATGAAGAAGTGGAAGTCGCAGAACCATGAGATAGGCTTTTTTTTATTGTACTGCAGCCATACTAAATGATTTAAATTACAGAAAACACAACGAAAAATGGCTGCCTTTTGTGCTGCAGTGATATTATTGGTGGCACATTTAAGATCTAACCATTTTCAAAATTGAAAACTGCCTCACAACAGCCAAACAGAAAGATCATTATAAAGTGCAGAAAAAAATGGAGAGGAGAACACTTTCCATTCACTAAGCATAATACAGGAACAATTATAAATATAGGAACTAAGTTGAAACTTCAATCAACCAGAAAAGATGATAGAAAGCATTATTAATATAAAATTGTCTACGATTGAAACTTCCACCAGTTCCACTTTCCAAAGAACAATTATTTTAAAAAACACCCAGCACAAAGACTTCATATCCACACCCCTCCATGAAAGCTTGCAATCTAGAAATTAGAGAAACAAAAGGATCTGAGGTGTCCGGGTTGTAATTGAAGACTCGGCATGTGTATTAGGCTATAGCCTATATTACACAACATCATCCCATGAGAATTGCGTGTAATAAACGGTTGACTTAACAATGTCTTCCCACTCATAAGGAAAGGAATTGTTTTTCTTTTAGACATCTCACAACACCAATGATTGTACGAAGAAATATTACAAGAATCTGTAGATTCACAAGATGTGATGAGGTACATTCTCATTTAATAGATGATCCTCCCAACACTGGATGATGGAAGACATCCTTGGCTCACAACAATCATTTAATAGAGATTGACACTTTTTAATATTTTGGATTTTTGAGATTTTTTATCAATAAATTCTAGTAGTGTGATTCGTTAAGCTTGACTATGTACTTAATATACGAAAAAGATCTTATCTTTGATGGTCCCAGCTAGAAAGTTTCAATAAGTTTTTTCTAACCTATAGACTACTTACTACTTGGAATACCATCATTCACCATTATTATAAAGTGTTTTGTCAAACTTACTTTTGATATAATAAATTATAATCCTGATTTTAGTTTTTGGTATTATTGTGCTATAATAATAATAATAATAATATATTTATTTAGTTTATATCACCAATAAAATCACTCTCTTTTATAAAAAAAAAAAAAAAAAAGGATGGAAAATTTCGTTCTTTTCAAACATTAAAATTCCATTCCTAAACTCAAAAGTTTATGACTTTCATTTATGACAAGATAAACATTGATATTCAAAATTGTGGGGGAATTACTGAGCATGTATATGAAATTTTAAGAAAAGGGAAGTTTTTCCCCTTTGCCTATCATGTTGTCTGAAAAAGAGAAAACATCAATCTGCAGATGGACGATGCATTATATATCATTTTATATCGCTTCACTGAATTCTTCAAAAATGGTACTCTAAGACTCTAAGTTCAATCTCCATGACCCAGCCATTTTTCTTTCTTCCCATTTCACAACGTGTTCAATTTTTCACTGCTCTGCCGCAATCTAGCATAGTGATTTTATTTCTAACAGATTCTATAAAATGCTGCAATTGAAATTCTATATGGGTAGAAGTGAAAAGCCGTAAAGCCACAAATTTGAGCACTTAATCAAAGACAAGGGCTTATCAATACGAAACCACAGTTAAATACATAAAACAGCATTAAGCCCACCGTTAAATCAAATCCCTAACACGAGCAAGCAAGTGCATACAAACATACATGCTATATGCGCATACATCTAAAACGATTAATGATGAACATGCTCATGAGACTAGATTTTCAATTCATTTCCGATATCATGATCACAAATAGACCAGCAAATAATAAACACAAAAACTACAAGAATAAGAATAAACCCCAGATAATACTATTACTGAATTATTATCATCAAGTAATCACCATCAAAATCCATAAGTTAATACAGCCAGATCTCAATATAGTAAACACCAAACTTTTAAGGAAAAAAAAAACTCTAAAAACATACCAAATTTGAAGCTAAAAACCCCTAATTAGATCAAGCTGCTTCAGTCTCAACAGAACTTAAAACCTCCTCGCTCGCCATCGATGTTGGCGTCACATCAGCACTCACCGTCTTCGCTGCACTATTATCACCATTGGCACTTGATCCAGACCGAGCCTTGACGGTCTCTAACATCCGCTTACTGATCTCCTTAGAGTAAAGCTGGACAACCTCGAGTCCGTCATCCTCCGACGATGCCGAGGAGGTGGCAACAGAAAAGGCCTCCTCCTCAATGCGGCGGGAGACTTCGGAGGCCTCGTCATGGGGAACGGTACCGTAGCGCTTGGAGAGAACGGAAGTCGTTGACAAGGTCTCGATTAGGCGGGTGATTACTGCGTCGCGTGTACGTTGAGTCAGTGGCCAGATGCTAAAAGAAATGGCATTTCTTTCCTGCTTCTTTGTATCCGTCGCGGATGAATCGTCTTCTGGAGGCGGTGCAGCGGTGGAGACGGTGGTGGTAGTTTCAGAGTCGGACATTTTTTTTTTGTTTGGGGGGGTTGGGGGGTGTTTGAAATGGGGAGGAGAGGGGTTGGGGGATAAAATGTTGTCGTGTTTGGTTGTGGGAAATGTGGAGAGGAAATGTGGCGTGGTGTGTGTGGTGTGGTGTGGTGTTAACTTCTACGGGAGGTGGTGAGGTGAGGAGAGGTATTGACAGTTCTCCTTAGATCTGACGAGATAGAAATTTTTTTTCTAAAATAATATTAAGAGCTTTTTAAAAAATATAAAATTTGTATCATTAGCTTGATTAAGTTAAATAGAGCTGGAAAATAAATAATAATTAACTATAAAAATACTAACATCATACTCAGAATAAGATAAAAATATTTATATTAAAAATTCATCATTTTTTTATTATAAAAACTAATTTTCAATCAAAAAATATTTTCCGGAACAATTTTAATGTCACTATAAAATGCTTAATGATGGAGATAGTAAGCACCCCAAAAAGTAAACCAAATTTGTGGAGATGGCATTTTATATTAATATTTAATTAATTAATTTAATCTAATTAAATTTTTTAAAAAAAAAACTAAATTTAACCAAAAAAACTTGGAATAATCTATATCATTACCAAAATTAGTAAAAATCTTATAGAAAGTAATATATATATATATATAATAATAATAATAATAATAATAAAGTTTAATATTCGATCAAATAAATATTTAGGAGATGAAACTAAAAAAACATGAACTTTAACTAAAGAAAAATAAAAAACAAGTAAATTCGGGCAAATCTTTTAAACATAGGTTAATACTTTAAACTCGTAACTTATGAAACCCGACCTAAATTCAATTGAAAAGCTTAATTACCAATAAATTTAATGTTGAAGTATGAAATCAGAAATAGAAAACATTAATAAAAGAATTTTGCCTAAAAAATAAAACAATAAAAACAATGAGGATCATAATTTGTATGAAAAAAATAAAAAGGATGAAATCGCAAAAAAAAAATTAACTTTAAAAATCATCCTAAATATAAAAAATAACAATTAAAAATAATAAAGATTAAATTTAACCAATAAAAACATTGAAAGTGGATGAAATTAAAAAAAATAATTTTAGTTATATAAATTATTTAAAATAAAATAAATAATAATTAAAAGAAGATAAACTAATTATGAAAGAAAAACCAATTGAAGAATTAATTTAAAAAATAAGAGGGCATACCCAGAAAAAACTAAAAAAAATAATAGAAGGGTAAAAAATAAAAGAGGTTATCAACCAAACTAGAACCTCTCCGAAAACTCGCATCACCCCTTCAAAAAGGAGATTCTGCAGCGAATCGAACGCCATGGCAGAAGGCTACGTTTAGCAACTTGACGGCGACTCATACGCCGTCCAAAAAGCGCGGGAGCTACTACATTCTGGTTCATTTGCTTATTATCTTTTATGAAAGTTGGGTCAGGCCTTCATTTAACGTGTTGATTTAATATTGGAAGTTATGGATGAGAATTATAAATATCAGGCACGTTTGTTTAGCCTGCCTTCTTTTATAAATAATATTTTACATCCTACCGTTTATATATTCATATGTTAATTTAATATTGGAAGTTATGGATGAGAATTATAAATATCAGGTACGTTTGTTTAGCCTCCCTTCTTTTATAAATAATATTTTACATCCTACCGTTTATATATTCATACCACTTTACATTCTTCCACTGGCACACAAAAAATTGTTGATAAAAAAATATTAATTAATTTATAATATTATTATTATATTTCATTCAGTTAATAACTAAAGAGTCGTGCAATATTAATATTATAATTTTGTCATCAAACACATAATTATCACTTGTTGATGGCTAGACAAAGAAACCAAGGATGGAGTTCTAGATTCAGTAAATTCTAAAAAATCAAATTAATTTGTTGAAGGCTACCAAGATGGGATACTCTTCTTCAATGTTCCCTCCTTTCCCAAGTGGATTTTATTGCAGATCTACATACCTTTTCAGCCACAAAGAGTTCCTACACTCCTAAATAACCAAGAGCAAAAAACAAATCGACACCTTCAAAAAAGTCACTTCTTTGATCTCCCAAGATTATTCCTCAGATTTAGGTGAAGCCTAATGCAAAACCAAGGTGCAAGGTGGTTTTAGCCATGGTTAACCTGACTTAATTTCATGTTTTGATGCTAATTCTTAACGATATAATTGTATTGAATACTGTAGGACCGAGGACTTGGCTTCCACTCCTCGCTTACGTTTCCACCAAGCCAATAAAATTTGCCTCTTGTGCTAGGTATATGATAGAATCTTTGGCCTCTCTCTGCTTCTTGACTTTACCGATCCTTCTTTCATTCTAAAAATGGACCTTTATATGAAACTATTGTTGTTTTTATGTTCCGCTCGCACCTCAGCGCTGCCTCTAGTTCTCTTCTTTTTTTATTCTTTGGCCTTGAATTCCCCCTCCCCCTCCCCCTTCTTTGTTAGAATCCAACGTCCGATATGTTCTGCATTTTGTTCTTCCACTCTTCATTCAAGGTGGTTAGAACCAGGGAAGGATCTTCCACCTTTAAGGTCATAGCACCAGCACCTGAATGCTTACTCTTATTGTTCTTCACAGCTATACCTCTTTTTTACAGCTATACCTCCTTTCTTATTTGGAGTCGTTTTTTTATCATAGAACAAGCTCCCCTTAAATAGCACTGCAATTTCGGCTACTTTAGCCAAAAAAGCAAATTTCCCTCGTCTTTAATCGGAAGGTGCCCCCACTCTCTTTCTGTCATAGAGATGAGCGCTCTATGACCTTAACTTTGTAGGGTTTAAGAACCTGCCTTTTCTTCAGATAGAAGACAGGGCACTATAAAATCGGGCATGACAATTGAAAAACTCCCACCATTTATTGCTTTAATATCATTAAATCAGCCTACTTGTTTTGATTCGTGCACCTAAGCCTGTTGATTAATCCTAATCTACCTTCAATTGAATCGATATGGGGCTTTGGTGAATCTCTGTTTGCTTTGATCTTGAGTGAGTGAAAGAAACAATGGGTCTGAGGAAAATGAGGTGAAGAGAAGGGAAGGATTTCATATTTAATCGATAGGGTTTTGATTGGAACAAAAAGGAGTTGAAGAGAGGAAAGGAAAGGAGAGAAAAGAGGAAGGAAGGAGAAGAGATTGAAAAGGTAAGAGATTTTTACATATTATGTACGGGATAATTTAGGTCTTTTGTATAATTTAAAAGATTTTATTGTTTGAGAATATAAAATCTAATTTAAAAAAAAATGAAAACAAAACAAAAAAAAAATCAAAACTATATGAGTTTTAGTGTAATTAACCCTAAATATGTGATATTGTTTTGAGAAAAAAACACAGAAAATATTAAAAATAAGAATAAAATAATTGTAAAAAAAGTTAAAGAGAATGAAAAGTAAATATTAAAAAAAACCAGTTGATTAATCACGTTTGAAAATATGAATAATTAAATAACTATCTACTTCAAAATTATAAAAAATGTATTAGTACTTGACATTGAAAACAATTTGTTATATATTATTATTATTAATTGTAGTAGTAGTAGTATTTAACTCATTCAAATAAGAGAAAATAATGCAACTTCTCATTGCATTTAAATAGCTAGTTATAACAGCATCAGCATTTATACAGAACAGATTACACACAGATAAACTTTCAGAAGGAATGCCAACAGCATCAACGTAATACGGCCTTGTGAAGGTGGGGGAAAGGCCATTCACTTGGCGTTCAAGCCCAATGCCAGGCGAGAAGAGAACCTTCAAGCCCCCTCTAAGGATGGTGGAGGAGGGTAATCAAATCACGGCGTGGACAACACAATGCTTCCAAAGGCTTGGCTTTAGACAAAGTAATTCCAGAACGACTATGGCTCATGTCCTCCGGCGCCGGTCCAACCTTGTCCCACTCAAAGCACTGGACGAGAGCACCTAAGGCAAAGGAAACTATCTGCAAACCCATGCTAGCACCTGGGCAAACTCTCCTCCCGGTTCCAAACGGAATATATTTGAATCCTTCTTGCTCTCCCAAACCAGCCTCAAATCTTTCAGGCTTGAATTCATTGGACTCTTCCCAGAGTTTGGGATCTCTATGCATGGCCCAGGCATTCACCATCAGCGTTGTGCCTTGCGGTATATCAAATCCCCCAACAGTGCAAGCTCCAGATGAAAAATGAGGCAGCAAAAGGGGAGCTGGAGGATATAATCTAAGCGTCTCCTTTATGACGCACCTAAGGTATGGAAGCTTGGCAATATCTGACTCGTTCAGCAAACGCCCATGCCCAACATGCTCGTCAATCTCAGCTTTCAGCTTTTGCATTGCTTCTGGATGATCCAAGAGGAGTGCCATTGCCCACTCCAAAGTAATTGCTGATGTTTCCGTGCCAGCAACAAACATCATCTGAAACACATTGCTTTATCAATGTTAGAGTTGAAAACTTGGCCAATACTCCTAGTGTTTTGACAATAATTAATTTTCTGCACTTTGAAACATTCCCATCCCTTTACAGAGCTAAAGACCTTTTTGGATATCAAAACACACTCATGTCATGGTTTTTATTCTTTTCCTTTTTCTGGTCAAATTTATGTTACAGTTTATTGAAGAAAAAACATAGTCTGTGGAATTCAAAAGTTCAAACTGATGATGCTAGATGGAGATGAGGGTAAGGGGTTCATGGTGTGGTCTTAAAAATCACGCATGATGCTGTTATATCATGGTACCAAGTGCCAGCCAAACAAGAGTTGCCTCAATCGTAAAGTACTGAATTCAAGAAAATTGCACGATTACACCAAATTTTCATAGTTTAATTGGGCGGAACTAAAACATCAGTGTGAACCATGACATTTAGATGAAGGAGCAGGCATCTGCATTTTCAACTGCCACCACCACCAAAGCAACGTAACGTCCTTGCGTAAATGTTTTTCGAGAAAGCTTCTAAATTTTCCACTCAGATTACGAAAACACTTAATTGTAAGAAATGGCACCTGAGGCAGTAAATGCTTCGTCTGAAAAACACCACCACAGCTCACTCACCACTGAACTAAACGTAATGATCGGTAACAATATGATTGGTCACCAATACGCTCCCCAATGGTAAAATAGAGAGAGAAAAATAATGCAAGCGGCTTACCATTATAACGCTTTTGATAACTGTATCCGTCAAAAATTCAGGTTCCAAATCTTGCAGAGACAGGAAGGTTTCAATCACTGAGCTCTTCCCTTCTGTTTTACATTGTTTCGCAGTTTTGGAGGAAGAACTTGTTCTCCTCATCCGAATTTCATCTATCAGATGCTGCAAATACTTATCTCTAGTACTCTGCAGCTTCATCATACTTTTCTCTAGCCCTTTGTAGCCAATCAACCTTAAAATTGGGATAAAATCACAGATATTCATCCCCAGGCCAGGAGAAAATCTCTCCTTAAATTCTTGAAATAATTGTTTCTCCACCTTTGTACCAGCAACTTCCTCATCGATGCAAGGCTTTCCAGCAGCCAGTCTCATCATGACATTATATGCTAGAAGAGAAAACAAAAACTTTAAGTCCACCTTCGCTGTAACACCATTTTTGGCTTTCAACAATCTGCGAAGCAGGGAGCACACTTCTTCCCCGCAAATAGTTGAAGACTTTTGGAGGCTCTTTGATGAGAATAATTCAATCACAGAAATACGGCGTAGGCTTCGCCAAAGATGACCATAAGGTGCCCACACAAACGCAGTATAATTGTAGGTCAAGTGATCCCCAGACATGGACTGGGGTCTGTTTGCAAATATTATGTCATTCTTGGTGAAACATTCTTCAACAGCAGATGGTGAAGACACCACAAGGATAGACCTACAACCAAATTTGAGGAGCAGGATCGGACCATATTGTGACGAGAGAGTTCGTAGTGATAGGGGATGCTTAAAGAGGTGTAGGTGGCCGATAATTGGAAGAGCAAAAGGGCTAGGGGGCAGGTTTTGCTTGTGACGGAAGAGAATTTTAACAACAAGGAAAAAAAAGAACAGGAGAGCTAGGTGATGGTACAAGCTTTCCATTTCAAACATAAAAAGGCAAAGAACATGTACAGGAGACTCCCAAAGAAGATAACAAGTTAAGGGCCTTAAATTTTTTCTCGACCAGAAGGAAACACTGTTTTTCCAATAAATAAAAAAGAACACACCAGTCACCGTTTGTAGTTTGTACTTAATTCCAGAGGAGTGAAAACTACGTGTGTTTTTTTATTGGAAGTATGGTTTGTTTGTTTTTTAAAATATTTTTATTTAAAAATTTATTAAAATAATATTTTTTATTTTATAAAAATTATTTTTAATATAAACACATTTAAAATTATTTAAAAAAAATTAATTTAAAAAAAATTAATTTTTTTTTAAAATGTAAAAAACAAACAACGCCTCTTTGCTTGTCCATTGCAACATTATAATTATTATTATTATAAAAAACACTAAAACAGATATGTGTTTGAGTGTGACACGTTAGACAGTGAATTGTCTTTCGTTTTTTTATTCTCGTACAAAACAATTGCCTAGTTTAAAGGGTAAAATTGTTTTTTTATGGAATCCAATAGTCATTTGTACATGATTAAGGATAATTTAGTCGATTTACTTTGTCTTGCATTGTTAAATTATTCTTTGTTCTTCAAAGCAAAAAAAATCAAGCCTTTTGACGAGGGATTTTTTTTTATATTTTTTTCATTTTCTTTGCACAGTTAAATTATACAAATACTCTTGGAAATTGCAAAATATTGAACTTGTAAATAACGGTTTTTTTGTCTTTTACATTTTGTACAGTGAAATGATGGGTTTAACATTGATTTCAAAAAATTCCAAGACTGGTTTAGAAAGGTGTTTTTGTTTGTAATATGATTTCTTTTGTCATATTTAGAAGTCCTCAAGAGCTGTTTAGTAATTTAATGTTTTAAAATATTACTAAACAAATAAAAGATGCTTCAGCATGTATAACAAGCATCAGCGTGTCGTTTGATGGCAAAAAAAAAGACCAACCACCGTGCCATTCGATGCTCCTAGCGGTGGTGAAGCCAATGGAAGACGTGTGTGGCATGATCCGCAATGGTTCGGTCATCGGTGGGGATGAATTTTTTTCTCCTCCCCTTCTATTCTCTCTCTTGACTTTAGTTTCCATGCGAGGCTTAAAAGATTCACTTATATCTTCCGGTTTTAATTTTTTTAAATTTAATTTTTATTCTTTTTATTTTTATTGCTATATTTTTTATCCTTTGCTAGATTATTTTTTTCAATTATCCTTCAACATTTTATTTCATTTAATTTTATATCTAATTTTGTTATAAAAAAATTTATCATTTTCTTCATTTATTTAGATTTTCAATTTAATACCTAATTATTTTCTATCGCATGTTTTATATACAAGATTTGATTCTTATTGTTTAGATTCTTATTTGTTTTAATTTTTAAATTTTCATGATTGAAAATTTTGCTTTATTATTTTTATGTTTTTCTCCTATGAAATGAAGTAATCTTCAGTCTCATGACTCAAGTTCACAGGTTTTGAATACTAGTCCAGTTTCATTTTTTTTTTTAAGTCTATATATAAAAATTAATTTTTTATCAGTTTTATCATTCGAAATTGAAATTTTAGAAATTAAACTTTATGATTTGTTACGCTTTTTTTTGATGGAGCTATCCCTGCCTCACATCTCGGCAAGTGAGTTAGTCGAGTTAATAGAGACTAACTTAGTTTTTTTAAAATTAATTTTTTTTATTTTATTCCTTTGACATTAAATTATTGGCTTTTGAGTTTTTTTTTTCAATTTCATTTATGTAGGATTATCTCGGGTGTGGATTAGTCAAATTTACACATGTTAGCTTGGGGTTTTTCCATCATTTTTTATTGATTTAACATCGGTTTTTTTTTCTAGGTTTTTTTTTAATATCTTTTTAATCTCAGTTTTATATCACGCTTGGTAGGTTAGTAGAGTTAACTTGATTTTTTTTTTCTATGTTTTTTAATTTTTTTTTATTATTTGATATTAGATTATACCTTGAAATTTGTGGTTTGGTTTTTTTTTTTATTATTATCATCTCGTATCTTAGATCAAATATAATCAAGCTAGCCTAGATTAATTTTATCATTATATGGACGACTTTATACAGTATAGAGCGCAACACTACTCTATTTCTATCCTGTTCCTAGCCACTGGTCGGAACTTCAAACTTAAAAAGAGTCTCCCGTCCGTCGTTTTAGCGGAAGAAAATAAAAATCGTCAGTGAAGAATAATTAAGTTCATTGTCGTTTAGACCATCTTCACATTTTACATTTATTTGAATGCAATAAAGATATTGAAGATTTAATAACTGCATTGGATTTGATGTTAGAAATCATTGGACTTGGGTAAATTTAATGTGGTAAAATAATCAACAAATTGAGCGCAGCTAACCTACTTTCTAAAATTTGAAAAGTACTACCAGCAAGCAAATTCGTTTGTTTGATTAAAATAATAAATATTGTAGTTGAAATAATCTTTAGTTTTTATGTAGATAACTTACCATTAATGAAAAGAGTTTATGTCCTTAATTGTATTTAAATCAATTATTATGATTTAAAATATTTTCATTTATTAAAAACAATCTTTGTGGTTCAGACTACTAAAGATTTGACAAAATAAAAGAAAAATTAAAGATGCACGCAACTATCTCTTTGAATGGGCTCAGGGAATCTTGGGCTACCGTTATGGGCTTCTGTCTGGGCGAAATGCTTGTTGTCCTTGGCTCTTGGGTTCATACAAAATTGAAGTCGTTTTCCTTGAGACATCGATGGCATGGCATGCGTCCTGCTTGAAAGAAATATATAGCCAGAGATTTTGAGTACGACTACCAAATCCATTGATTTTTTCACGATATCAAATCCTTTTAGAATTAAGCTTGGGAAAAGACAACAAAGCTTGGGAAAAGTGAAACGCGACAATAAAGCTAGAGAAGAAGGGGGAAAAGGGTGAAAGGAACTCCTCGCGCATAGAAAATACGACGATGGAGTGGATAAAAGTTACCGGCCCCACAAAAAAGTTACTCATAGAGAACATTCACAAAAAAGCTACTCATATAGAACAAGTTTCTTGATCACTGGTTCATATATATTTTACAGACACTTGGTATCAAGAGACAAAATACACGGATCATAAGTCCCAAAGGACCAGCTAAAGTTGAAAACACACATTTTTCGAGCAGAAAATTGCATCCTAGCTTTCAAATGATCCCGCGAACATCACCATCATTGACAAGATGCAGCCTGATTAGTAGAATTGTGGTTGAAGCATCTAGTAGATGACCCTCAAAGTCTCCTTTCACATCTCGTAGCTCTAATCTCTCAAGAACTAGCAACAAAATCAATCTTCAATTTCCCAAGAGGCCAAAGAGTAACTCCTCCTTGAGAAACTAACAGCAAGACCTGGCTCAGCGGTTGTGAAGAGGGTCTGAAGCATTTGGAACTTTTCTTTTGCTTGAAAAGAACGTATCAAATGAGTGCCTTAAACGTTGCTGCTTCTCTGTGCTTCTTGGCGGCTGCTGGTTTTGCAAGCCATGAACATTCACCGTTGTCTCTTCTTTCCGATCTCCTGAGACGAACAATACAAGAAGAAGTATAACCATTGGCTTCTGCAACACAAAGACTCGGGGGGACTGTTGATAGTGCATCTTTCTACCTATAAATGGTTTGGGCATTTTAGCTGAGAGTGAGAAAAGAGTTTGCTGCTTCAAATGAGGGAGAGAAATGCGAGATATGGGACCAGCTAGATAGAGAAAGGCAGTGGGAAATAAAGTTAAATGGCTTTGTTTGGCAACCCGAGGAGGAGGAAAGAAGTGATTATGTAGTGTGTTATTGAGTTTTACTTTATACCCTGCAAGCAAAGCAAAGGACGCAACTCACGAAGCAACTTTTTGCTATTTGCCTATATGCTTTGTATTTCACGATATCTTTTTACCATCTGTTCTGCTTTTGTTCTCGCCTTCAGTCCCTAAAATAAAGTCACAACGGTTCCGATTTATAGCAACTTCATATAGAGACAGAAGAATCAGCTGGCACCTTAAAAGGAGTGGAATCAGACACTTTTTTGTTCTTCATGCAAAGCTTATATAGCAATGAAAGGCAAGAATGTGCGAAGCTTTTTAAGCATATAAAGGAGCCTACTTCCTACAATAATCTTTACTTATATTACAAGTTTTTGAGTGGTCAAATCAAGCGCAACTTAACCAACCAACGGTTCTTTCTTATTAACCATTTAATATATGGAATCAAATATGATTGAGTACAAGGAAAGCAAGAAAACTCTTTAGTAATATAAGACCAATGATTCCCTCGTGTCACTCCGTGACTGGTGGCTTGCCATGACGAGTACTTCGACAATGAGAGGCCATTGAACTTGGAACCAATAACCTAGCTGTTCATAGCCTTATAAATGAACAG
Source organism: Populus alba (assembly GCF_005239225.2). Taxonomy (NCBI): domain Eukaryota; kingdom Viridiplantae; phylum Streptophyta; class Magnoliopsida; order Malpighiales; family Salicaceae; genus Populus; species Populus alba. Next base: position 5,419,614 of record NC_133285.1, on the reverse strand, counting down.
GTCGATGCATGAAAATACAGAGTAAAGAATCTGAGGAGTAATAAGAAGAAGAAGAAGAAGAAGAAGAAGAAGAAAGGGTTGGAAACATCATACAGTTTGCCGAGGATTTAAGTCAAGTTCCTAGATTTTAAGGTTAGAACTGGATGCCGTTTTGATTACCGACAAGTGGTGGATTACAAATTTGAAACACAGCGTGTCCACTTCAAGCTGGAATTTTGGTCCAACTGAAATTGATAAAGCTCTCAGTGTTGGACCATTTTACTTTTGGGCTCATATACATGTCTGTTTATTGGTCTGGAACTATTGACCAAATGCGGAGTGGGCCACCTACTCTAGCCTATGCGGAGACAAAACCCTAGTCTTAGCCTCTGTAGCCATGTTCTAGAGAATATGTAGGCGATCATTAAAGGGTGAAGAGACAGGAAGAAGGCAAAGACAGGAATTCGAGTTTTTTTCCTGGACTTCCATTGCACAGTATAAAAAAATATTTCACAAACTGGAAAAATAATTCCTAATATTAGACAGTAGTTGATACGCATGCAGTATATACGTAGCTAGGTGTGATGTGCAAGTAGAACTTGTCGAACCAACAAATCTCAATCCTTCACTTATTTTCTCAAATAATTCTCTAGTAATTATATTATTGGGTGTGGATTTTATGATTTGGAGTTTTTATTGTTAAAAGTGTTTCCATTGCAACGAAGAATCCCATTTGTCTCCAGTGAATTACAAAATCTTCTTGGTTCACTGTAGTCTGGAACATTGGGGCACAAAATTTTGGTTTTACTCGCTCGGAATAAAAATAAATTTAACTGGATCAGATTAAAATTGGTGGATTTGAACTGGTTTATAATTTGATTCGAATCTTAATATTTATTTATATATAAAAAAATCAGATATATATATATATATACTAGTAGTGGTGTTATTAAATCTGTTTCATTAAATTTTTTATGAAAATACTAGTGAGTTTTTTTTTTTATTATTTCTTTTTTCTCTCTTCGTTTACAGCCTCTTTCAATGTTACATTTATGAATGATAACAAGATTAAATTTCATGTTTTTAAAAAATTCCTAGCTGTATTATTTGACTAATATTTTTTTTGAAAAAAAAAAAGTGCCTACAAACAAAAATAGTCAAAACACTTTTAATTAGAGCAGTTGGTGTTTTGGATGCCTTTTCCTTTTCCAGATGCGGAGGAAGACAAAAACAACCCATGATTACGCAACACAATTTTTAGGAAAAGAAACTCCAGCCCTAGTTTTCTAATAAAATCTCAAGGCACCCCACTAGAGGAGGAGGGCATGTTTAGCTAGCCAATTTACACATCTATTGCTCTCCGAAACACACTAGGCTATCTCCGGCAGTATTGAGGAAAATATGCATGGTTAGGCAGGCTATGCCAGTTTCAGGCATGTCTCAACTTTCTGGTGCAAATCATAGCGGCAGTCAAAATCTTGGCAGCTGCTGTGGCACTAGCACTCAAGGCAAATGATGATTTTCCAAAGAAGGTGCCGATTTCATGGCATGCCACGACGTGTTTGGGGCAAAGGGGTGGGAAAATAGAGAACCATATAATAGTAGTCATGGTGTTTTTGTGCATTCCATATAAAAGAATCTGCCCAAGTTCCGCCATAGTCACTGAACCCAGAACAAAGTTATTGCTTCGTTTGTGGATAAGGCACCGTTTCGATTAGACAACTCTCTGCTACAACCTCCTGAGTCATCAATCCACCCACCACCCAGGTCATGTTGTGACATGGGAGCTTCCATTGTCAGCACCTTACCTGCATATTAAAGCGAGTGTAGAATTGGGCTCTTCCTGTTTCCTCAGGAACACTATTGATTCTATGTGCGTTCTCCATGCCCACTAGGATGAAGGAAGGCGAAAATGTTCCTCGAGTTCAAAGAAAATATACCCCTGTACGCCTCTTATCATTGCAATCAGCAAATAAAACCTGGTTAGAATCAACAAATCATCCGTTAGTTTTGCATGCATGGTAATTCTCCTACAAGTTTGACATGTCTCGCAAAAAAAAATTTCTATGAAGTTCCAGGGATGAAAAGGTACAAGTAGCATGATCTTAAGTTCCGCAGAAGTAGTTGTCCAGAACTCTGTGCTCCTTAAGCTTGGCTACTATTGGTCTCTTTGCGCATCATCAAGCTGCTCCTTCTTCAACCACTCTGATTAATCAATGCGTCTCTTGCAATGATTCAAGTGATTTCAATAAGAACTTGAAAATTCTACAAACAGATTAATCCAAGATCACAAATTATTGAGCATTTAAAGATTGATGGTTGGCAAACTGAGGACTGCCAATAAATTCTGTGCATTAAAGTGTCAAAAACGCTACCAGGACAGAATCAAACTCCGGGATCATTCAGCAAACATTGGGGAAAGTAACCAAAAATCATGGCGGGCAACCGGTAAAACTTGTGAATATAGACAGTGTTGGAATTTATGCGTGGTTGCCAGATTCGAATCATAAAGTTGCTTCAAATCAGACCGGTTCAACGCAAAAGGAGGAATATAGACAAGAAACAACATGTGAAAGCTAAGCTTTAACATGGGTAATATTGACATAACTGACTATGGCCCTGGGATGCCACCAATAACAAGCCGTGGGGGCATGGGCAGTGTTGGGGAAAACAAACATTAGAAAGACAGGGCATCAAAATTAAAATCTTCACATATCCATTGCTACCTCCTTGTTAGCCTCCTTTCAGATCAATAGACGGTTAAGATATTTTTCAGAACACTAAACTAACAGGACCATCAGTCAACCAGAATGATAAAACATTTAGCGATGGTTACGCCAGAGATACTGAAGAAGTTAATTCAAATGAAAGGTTGACCTTGGGTCTTGGCAGGAACAGCTGCATTATGGATATTGAGCAAGGTTCACAATCAAAATTCACTGCCAGCAAAGTTTTCTCGTCCAACGTCTGCAGGAGAAAGTTCTATAGCTCACGAGCACTTGGTGGGCGCCAGAATGCCCACAAGAGGGAGAGAGGAGCAATCGAAAGGTACCGGTGGGAGAGGCATATGGCAATGATCGAAATGAATCGCAAGACCTATCCCTAGCCATTTTTCCCTTCACCTGGTTTATATCGAAAAAACCAAAAATTGGAGTCTAAGATTTAGGCTTTGGTAATAATGGTTAAGCACTTCTCTGCTCTGCAGTAATCAGCATGCCATTAGGGCGTTGTTCATTCATTTTTGCACCATTAAAGCTTTGTTCTCTTAAAAACAATTTTAGTATAAATCTGACTTTCACGAGACAAAGGTGAGGCTTTCATATTTACCAATCTTGAAGCATATGGGATAGAAACCATTCCGATACTCCAGCATAAGAGAAAATGCACGTTCTCATAATGACCATTTAGAATCTAATATTAGAACCAAAAACAAATTTTAATATTTACAAGACCTCCGTAGGAGATTCAAATATCCTACCAGTGAGAAGAGTTAGCAATAGCACAGTTACCCAACTGCTGATGTTAAAAGTGCCATTCATACTCCAGGTAAAAGCCCCCAAGCATCAGAACCACAGTTCATTCCACATGGCCAACAATTCACTTCCAGTAGTCTTCCAAATATCAATCAAGATTTTATAGCAAATCCAAAATGGTATGGTTTGTGTTACGAATCCACACTTCTAGGGCTTCCTGAGTGGGTAGCAATTTCCATCACTTGTCATAACCCGAAACATATAATGAACAGGCCGACTGTTGCATTTAAACCTCTTCGAAATATAAAGCTGGCAACTCTGGCGGGGAAGGCATGTTTGCCACGCACTTGAACTGTCCCAGAAGAAAAATTCAATGTAAACAAAATGCCTTTTTACAGTTCGAGAATTCAACTCAAAATCCCGAGTAGTTTTGACAGAAATTAACCATACCTTATGCTGCTTGTATTTTTCTCTTACAGCTTGCAATCCACCTCCTCTTCTACTCAAATACAAGTCATGTATGATGAGAACACATTCCCTTAGATCCGCTGCCTTGTATCCAGTGTATTGTTGCAAGGTTGAACTCTGTATGAACAAAAATTAGAAACTGCAATCCAAAATTGACTGCCAATACAAATTAATAGCCCTGAAATTACATACCCAAGGATTTGTCTTGGGTCGCATCAGAAATCTTGTAAGAAATATAACAGAAGCAGCCACCAAAGAAGGTAAAAATTTCACACAATTGTAATCCAACAAGCTCAACTCAGCAAGGTAGAATCCGAGGAACTCAAGCTGCAAATTTGAAGTCTGCAGAAGGCACAAAGATTACACCAGTCAACAACAATAAGAAATACTTTACAGTACTGAGCATACAAACTAGTAACCTTCAATAAAGAAGAATGAGGTCACACTTACTTTGTAGTCCTCTAGAGCAACCCTAGTGAATCTCCTGCAAGACCAGCATGACGAACAATACCAAAAATCAGCCAATCAAACATTGAACCTTCCATAGTATGTAAATCACTAATTGCAGGTAGATAAAAGAGCTATATCAAAACAATCTTAAATCTTACCTTAGAAATGTCTTTATCGTAGGATTCCCCATTTCAAATTTCAAAGATTTAAGTATGTCAGCTTCCATTTTAACCACCTTTACAATCACACATAAACCGCCATTAATTAAAATGACAAACAGACAACCAGAGCATGAACACTGAAGATCTATACCCATAAAACAAACAAATAAAATAAGCATATTCAGTTACCTCTTCCTTGGTGTATGTATTATCTGTAATGTAGCAAAAATCTTCCACATGCGGAGGGTTGATTTCCTCGTACTTTCTACTTGCCAGAACAAAATGAAACCAAAAAAATACATTAATTAACTAAACAGAACTCAAACCAGACTTAAGAATATGAACAGAATTCAAGGGATCCCATGTCTTACGAGGCAATAAGCATAGAAGAAACACCAAGAAGCTGAAGCCTCTGCCTGCTGAGAACATTGAAAGACAAGAATCTGTCAACGTAAGAAACAGTAAGATACAAGGTGTCAGAGACAAGCTTGTATTCCTCGGCGACCTCCACCAACCAATCCACCAAAATCCCTCTCATATTGGGAGTCACATCTTTTTGAACCTTCTCAATGTAATCAGGCAGTGGCCTTCTTTTTGGATCCACCTGGAAAATAAACCCCAATTAACACAAACCCTAATTACATTTCCACTACTCAAACCACATAAAACCAATCATTACCTCCATTTTATGAAGATAATCATAAATATCAGATGCATATGGTGCACACATTTGGGGATCTTCAGGTTTCCCATCAACATCCTCTTTGAGAACACCCTCCTTCTTCGTTGAAGCCTCCTTCCTTGCCTTTGGCTTTGCTTTTGCTTTCAGCTTCTGGGGCTCGTTAGATGAAACGATGGCGTTTGATAAGTTAGGCAGCTCTCCCAGCACGACCCTCTTCTTATTCAAGGGTTGGTCCTCCGTGGAAGCCAGCGCAGCCGCCCTCTTTTTGGCAGCGCGAGTAACGCGGGTGCAGTTCTCTTGCTCTGCCATTGAAGTCATTTTACACTTCTTCGCTCACTGAGTCGAGAGTCTCCTTTTAGATTAGGAGTGAGCGAGCGAGCGAGTGAGAGAGAGAGAGGGAGGGAGAAGCGATGGCGAGGGCTTGTGATTGTGAGGGGGGAGAGGTTTTGTAATGGTGGAGGGAGGGAATGTAAGAGAAAGCGCCATGTATTTTGTTTTTGAAAAGAGGGGACTTGGCGCTTGTTACGTTTTTGTGTGTTTTTATTTTTGAGGTTTTGGAGATTTTACGTTTTTGCGGTTTTGGGGGGTTGGCTTTGAATTTTAAAAACCGAACCCAAGGAGGGGAGGGAGGCATACTGTAGGCGGGTCTCATTTTTCATGTCATGGGAGGGAGGCGGGTCTTCTTTTGGTTATATTTTTCAGAAATGTTTGGAGCCTTCTCTAGTATCCTCATCCTTCATTTCCTCGCAGCTGTTTGATATTTTTATTGCATTCCACTTTCCAAACTCTCATCCCCCTCGTTTATTTTTGTTTTTTTTTTTTTTTTTTAATATTTTCATATTATTTTGATATACTATGTTAAAAATATTTTTTAAAAAATAAAAAATATATATATATATTTTTAAATATTTTTTTAAAATAACTTAATCATAGTCTCTTACACCGCCGCAAATGCTCATTTACTTTAAGGCACCATAACAGTAACGCCTTCAAGTTTACCCACCTTAGGAAAAGTGTCCTCGTATATAAAATACAAACACCCCCAGAGACCACTCGGATCTCATCTATTTCATATAACTAGTAAGGGTTTATTTGTAACTACATTGCCAATGGTGTTCATGAAAAAATGAAATTAAAAATAATTTTTTAATATTTTAAATTATTTTAATGTGTTAATATAAAAAAATATAAAAAAATAAAAAATATGTTATTTTTGATATATATATATATATATATGATAATAACAATTTTTTTCATTGTATTGACCCGAGTTGACTCTTCTAATATATAACTCCGCTCTTGTATCGGATTGATCCCAAATCAAATTTTAAAAACATGATAATAATCATTTTTATTTTATATTGACTGAATCAACCTGTGCTAACCCTCCTGGCACGTGACCTGCACCTTAACCTGAGTTAGATTTTAAAATTATAATAATAATCATTTTTATTTTTATATTAAACGAGTCAACAATCAACCTCGATTATGACCCAAGTCTTACCCTAGATCGACCCCCAAGTTAGGTTTAAAATTATGATAATAATCATTTTTATTTTTATATTGACACGGGACAGGTCAATCTGTGACTTATATCTCGACCCATGACTCGGGCTTTGCCATGAATCGACCATCTAACTCAATTTTAAAATTATGGCAATAATCATTTTTATCCATAATGTCTTTGTTGGATGATTTTTGAATTAAAAGTTTTTGATAATTATATTTTAAAAATAAAAAATATTAGTTTTAGTGACATGTCCCTTTCATACTTCCAGTCTTAAAAAATATATAAATTTACTCTAAAATTATCACAGGATTTTTTTTTTTTTTAGTTTTTATCTCTATTTTTTAATTCAAACATGTTTTTATCTTTACTTTTTTTATATATCTTTTTTGTCACAAAATACTAACCAAAATCTATATTAAAAATATTGACATATTAACCATAATACCATATTTTTTTTTAAAAAAAAATCGCCTGGACTTGAGCTCAAGCAGGCACAGGGTAAACTTTCAAGCCCAAATTCTTATTTTTACATTATCATTTCAGATTTTTTTAATTTTTAAAATATTGTTCTCTGTTGAGTTTATATATATATATAGTAAAAAAATATCAATTTTTTATGTTTTTATGTTATTTTTCTTATATCATATTATTAAATCAATACAAAAAAAAACTATTTTAATGTTAAAAAAATATAAACTTATTTGTGTATTTTTTTTTATATACAATTCATAAAGAATTAGGATAGTAAATTTTGTCCCCGCGAGGCGGAAATCATGCAAGTTCAAAATACTGGTTTCAGTATACGGAATTGTATTCCTGAACGAATGAAAGGATTTGTTGTTATCTTATTCTATCTAACTGGATATATCTTTTAATTTATAATTATCCCTTTGGGACAGTAAAAACGAGATCATTACCAATTAATTAGTTGATCCTCCTCAATATTCTTTTCATAATAACAAAATCGAATTCAGAAGCCTTCAATTCGGTCTTTACAATGACTGCTGCGGAATGAAAACATGCATTTCTCTACTCCAAGCTCATAAAACATGAAACAAAACTCCCAAATATCTCTCATTTATCTTTCATATTTTCTATTATCAACTTCATTGAATTCATCAACAATATTGCTCAAAACTACGACATGTAAAGGACTAAAGATTATTTTTAATGAATAAAAACATATATTAGAAGATATCCTTTTCTGTTCGGTTCAGTTTTTATTTTTAAAAAATAACTACACTAAAAAAAATATCCAAACTAAACTAGAACCCGATCCAAACTAACCAGTTTGGGTTCGGTTTTTTTAGGTCCAAAACCAAAAAAAGCCTATAGCTTTTTTTTCTATGATTGAAATGTGCTTCAGTTCAGCATTAAATTTTCTCCCACAAAACCTCATTAACATCATAAAAGAAAAGGAAAGGAAGTTATGTTAGCTTCTCTGAAAAAACATGATTGCCAACATCAAATGTTGGATACATGGACAGAGAAGGAATGAATCCTAGCTTTGCTACAAAAGAGTGAAATTCAAGGGAAACAGTAGCAGCAGCAAATATAGTCTTCGTATTATCAGTAGTGAAATTTAAACACTCTGGTAAAATCCAATCTTTTCTCCATCTCCTCATCACTATCACCATCATCCCCACCTCCACCTCTACCTCCCCCACCATCACCACTAGAATCCACCATTACTTTAGTCTCTTCATCAGAATCCTTAACCCCGTAACAAATTAATCTCTAAAATTGAACTGAAAGTTTTAATCTTAGTGAGGTTTTAAGTTTCAAGTTGGAGCAGAGAGGAAATGGCTTGGTTTATTATTATTTTTATTATTTCTAACCGAATTGGTTCGGTCGGGTTGGCCGGTTCAAGCATATCAAAATCAGAAACCGAACCGAGCCGGGTATTTTTTAAAATATTTTAACCGGTTTAATCGGGTTTTTTACAGGTTTAGTTTAATTTTTCAGCTATTTTTTTTTTGTTTTCTTGGTTAAATTGATTTTTTAATTTTTCTCTGATCACGTGTAGAATATATAATTGAAGAAAAGGAGAATATACTTACACAAATATTGCATTGCATTGCATAAAACACCCAAGTCACTGAAGAGCTGAAGTAAAGAGATACGTGTGTAGCATGATAATAAAAGAAAATTGTCTGAATTAATGATAATAATAAAAATAAAAAGAGATATTTTAAGGGTAGACTCCCCTTCACACGTATAATTAATTGTAAGGGTAGGTTACGTATTTCAAGAATAGAGTTGGATCAAGGAAGAGACATTGACAGGGGATTTTGAAGATGACACTTGGAAGGTGGAAAGAGAGTGATAAATCAAGTGAGAAAATTAAGATGAAGAGTTAATGGTGTTCGTAAAATGATAAACAATTTGTTAGGCTAGAAAGAATTTAAAAATAAAGTACATTTTGCTTTTTCCGAAGACAATAAATGTTTAAAAAAATGAGGATATTTTGGTTATCAAAACACATAAAATTTTGAAAAGGCTATACCAATTATGCCTTTCCAAGAAAAAATAAAGAAAAATCCCAATCATAAACAAGGGAAAAGAAATAGTTAAACCCTTCTTCTTCTTAGTTTAAAATTGAATTTTTTCAATTAGTTTACAAAACGATCCCTGTTTTCTTCTAGAACAGAAGAATGATAGTTATACAAGGGAAAAAAGGACACGCGTTTTTTTAATATTACAAAAGGCTACTTTGAGATATTAAAGAGAGGGTTTTGAAGTTTTACGATAAGTATTGAAAAATATAATATAGTTTATCATTAATAACAACCTTTATATTTTATATTTAAAATTGACATTAAACTCATGGTGGTGACGACTACTTTTAAAATTTTATAGTTAGAAGGTTAGGAAAAAAAAAAACTTCCATGTAGCACCCCAAACATTCAGGGCAGGAAAAGAAAAACTAAATTTCCTAGGAAATCCTCTGTTGCATCTCTAGTCATTCTCTCGGTCCTTAATTGCACAGTGGATTCACGTGAAGAAATTGTTTTTTTTTTTTTTTCATTTTTTACCATGTTTTTTTTCACTTCGATCATTTTATGTTGATATGTTTCACAATTTATCTGTTTTAATTTTTTCAATCTGAAACATTAGATCTGTGTTTGATTGAATGAAAAATTGACAAAATTTTTTGTTTTCAGAGAAATTTAAACTAGAGGGATTAAAACTAACAACGATAAGAAAATAAAAGGTTATGAAGAAAGAAGAAACAAATCAAATTGATGAATCCAGGAAGAAGAAAAAAAAAAGGAAGAAAAAATATTGTTTGCCCTTGGAGAATAATTATACAAGCATCATCCAGAAATGATGAGCATGTAAGGACGATTCTAGTGACACCAAACAAGACAGTCCTTAAAAGCAGTATTAGACCATATATGCCGCTCAAAAGCAGCAATGCTTCTTACATGATGGCAAGTGCTTTGCACACGCAAACCTTTTCTATTCCTTTACCTTTTTCACTTTTGTCCCTAATTCGCTAATAAATCTTCAATTAAGCTTTAAAACTTATTTAACGCATTCAATTTTATCCCTAATTCGATAACAACTTTTCAATTAAGTTCTAAGTCATCTCACCCGAGCCAAGCCATCTTCTTTCAATCTAACCCCTTTTTCTCTATCAAATCTTCAATTTAATGCTGCTTCTCGTTCAATCCAATGCAACTAGGCTTTAAAAGGCCGATGCATGTTGGCTTGCCAACCCATGTATGCACGTATAGAATAAATTTTATTATTATATTTTTTAAATGGCAAGTGACCTTTATTTTCTTTTCTTTTTTAAAAAAAAGAAGTAGACGTGTCGCATGCTTTTGTAGATGATGCAGCATTTGATGCCTATAACCTGTGAAAAAATTGAGGGTTTTTTTTTAACTAAAAATCAAATTTCAACTAATTTCTATCTAAAAACACATGATAAACCTCTTTATAATATCCAAAAACAATTTATATAAAAAAATGATTCCAAAATAAAAAATCAAATTGGAAAAAACTTTTTTTCCCTCAACCCCGATTTACTTTTCAAGCAAAATGATGGTTAAAAAAAAATACCTAAATGGAATCTCTTTGTCCTACGAAACTCATTAACACTGAAGATTTTTTTTATTTTTTTTCTGGAATTTGACAAAATTAACAACTTTTATTTAATGATTTTTGACTACTTTCTCCCATCTCTATAAATTTAAGGGCAAAAATGTTAAGAAAAAAAATTTTCGACCGATATTAAAATTGTAAAAACTATAAGAACTATAGATGAAAAAAAAAAAGAAAATTGGTGGACTAAACCAAATTTTTTCTAACGAATTTTAGATTGGCCATGGTATTTCCTTTTGTTTTATACCTTTGGTTCTTTTTTTTTGTAGAATCTTGACTCTTTTTAATAAATTTTGACAAATTAATTATTGATTTAGGCATAAAAGGTCGTAATTGAAAAAAATAAATTTGAGGATGGAATTTTTCCTTACTACTGTAGAACTGAACGTTTTAGTACAATTTATCACTTTGGCTAGCGAATATTGTGAATTAGTAGCGGGTTGTTTCACTTTTTCATGTTAAAATACATGTCAAATGATTTGAAAACACTAAAAACGGGCGGAAATGATTTTAAAACACATGTCATAACCTTTCTAGCTGGCCTCAAGCTTAATGACAAATGGCCACAGAGAACGATGAACACGTCCAACAGCTGCCCGCTAGCCTTGCACTTACTTAATCACTCTTGACCTATTGGCTTATTACAAAAACAAAAAACAAAAATGTTATTCCTTTATGTGTTGGCTAATGCTTTAACCTAGCTACCTTCTAGAATTTGTCTTCAAATATTTGTTGATCTTGAAGTTAGGAATGTCATTGTTTTTTTTTATTTTTTTTACATCTCAACTTAATTTTGATGTACCTCAAGTACATGTATGTCATGGAATTTTCTTTTTTGGTTTTTTTCGAGGGAAAAATAAAAATACATAGCTCACGAACGCTGATATCTGAAAACTTAAGAAGACTTTCTTTTTAGCATATCACAACTACATTAAATAGTTATTACAAGTCACATTTAAAATATAAAAACTCAATATAATTAAAAAATTTTATTTTTAAATAACATTATGGTAACCTATTCGTCATGGACAGTCGTTTCAAACGATAAAACGGTTTGGAAACAAAAAAATAAAAATAAAAATTAACCACTAAACTTAAATTTTGATTTTAGAAACCGTTAGTTGATCCATTGAAAAAGCTTTCTAGCTCTGCCGTGACGTTATGGAATGAGAAGGAGCAACAACATGGATGTTGACAGAAAAAGAGTTTCTCAACTTCTTTAAAGTATTTTTTATTTAAAAATATATTAAAATAATATTTTTTATTTTTTAAAATTTATAGTTCACATTAATACATTAAAAAAAATATAAATAAAATTAATTTTAAAAAATTAAAGATTCTTAAAAACAATCTTAAAAAAACAAAGATACGGATGTATAGTAAATTTCAAATCATGTTGAAAGGAACTACCTTCCATCGCTGTGCCACATACCTCGTATTGTTGATTATTAATGAATGGAAGAAACTGTCTTTCGGAACCTATCTTTATCATTAAGGAAATATCCCCTTAATTCCGTGTCTAGGCAAGCTAAAATGTGTTATATATCTGCTTGTTTGCAGCCCTAACCAGCACAACAATCTCCGTTCTTGACAGAGCTAGTCTGTTCTTGTATAAACAGTAAACCACCATGTTCTTGCACTTTCTGCTCCTCTATTTAGTTCTCTATGTACTCACCAAACACTTCCGCAACAAGATCCAAAACCTCCCACCAAGCCCATTCCCTGCTCTCCCCATAATAGGCCATCTCCATCTCATCAAGAAACCCCTCCACCGATCCCTATCCGAGATATCCAACAGGCACGGCCCTGTAGTGCTCCTACAGCTTGGCTCCCGTCGTGTTCTTGTAGTTTCCTCCCCATCAGCTGCAGAAGAATGTTTTACCAAGAATGATATTGTCTTTGCCAATCGTCCACACCTACTTGCAGGAAAACACTTGGGCCGCAACTACACGACCCTTCCATGGGCACCACATGGTGACCTTTGGCGCAATCTTCGTAAAATCTCCTCCCTTGAAATCTTTTCCTCTAACCGTCTCCAGTTGCTTTCTAGCATACGCACGGACGAGGTCAAGTTGTTGATTTGCCGTCTCTTCAAAAACAATGATGAGATCATAGATATGAAATCGTCATTTTTCGAGCTCATGCTAAATGTGATGATGAGGATGATAGCTGGAAAGAGATATTACGGTGAAAACGAGGCTGAAGTGGAGGAGGGGAGGAGATTTCGAGAGATCGTGACAGAGACTTTCCAGGTCAGTGGCGCATCAGCTGTGGGAGACTTCTTACATGTGTTAGCTATGATAGGAGGAACGGAGAAGAGGTTGATGAAGTTGCAGGAAAAGAGAGATGGGTTTCTGCAAGACTTGGTCGATGAGCATAGGAGAAGAATGGGGAATAACAAGAGCTGTTTTTCTAATGAGAGAAATTACAAGACCATGATTGAGGTTTTGTTGACACTGCAAGAATCAGAACCTGAGTACTATAAGGATGAAACTATCAAGGACCTTATGGCGGTAAGATCTCTGTCTTCTAACAGTGAGAACTGGGTGGCGTTAATTAAATTTCACTTTTCAGAGACAATCTACCAAAAAAAAAAAAAAAGAAGAAGAAGAAGAAGTAGAAGGTGGGCTTGTCTTATAGAATGAAAAATGACGGGAAAATTTTCTCGTTAATTTTAGCACTTTCAAGTTATTTCCTCATTAGATCTGAAAGTGAGAGTCCTAGAATTAATGATTTTCTTTTTCTATTTATTTTAATTTTAATTTTTATATATCGATCAAAGTGCGAGGCGAACACAATTTAGCAGCCACTGTTCACGAGGAGTCCGAATTCATGCACTAATTCTTTAATTCACGTGTATGCTGCAGGTTCTACTGTCTGCCGGGACAGATACTACAGCTGGGACAATGGAGTGGGCAATGTCACTTCTGCTGAACAATCCTCTGATTTTAAAGAAAGCACAAAATGAAATTGATGAGGTTGTTGGGCAAGATCGTCTCATTGATGAATCTGATGTGGCTAAGCTTCCTTATCTACACTGCGTCATAAAGGAAACTATGCGAATGCATCCAATAGGCCCATTGCTAGTGCCTCACGAGTCATCAGAGGAGTGTGTGGTAGGAGGGTTCCAGATACCACGCGGCACCATGTTGTTGGTTAACATATGGGCAATTCAGAATGATCCTAAAATCTGGGACGACGCAGCAAAATTTAAGCCAGAAAGGTTCGAAGGTTCCGAGGGAGTTAGAGATGGGTTCAAATTGATGCCTTTCGGGTCGGGAAGGAGGAGTTGTCCTGGGGAAGGTTTGGCCATGCGCATGGTTGGCTTGACTCTGGGTTCATTACTTCAGTGTTTCGAATGGGACAGGGTTAGCCAGGAAATGGTGGACATGACAGAGGGGACCGGACTCAGTATGCCCAAGGCTCAGCCTTTACTGGCCAGGTGCACTTCCCGTCCATCGATGGCGAACCTTCTTCCTCAAATTTGAAGGAGGCTGTTGCCTGTTGAAGCACCCAACCCGCTATGATCTGCTGCTGAACAGAATATGTTAATTTGCCAAGTTTATTGGTTGTAAAAGGTCACGGTCTCTGGCTAGTTTGATGATCAAATATCATTTACTTTTCCAGCTTCGAATGTAAGTGGCCCACCTAGCCTAATATTTAATACATCAGCATTCATTATCCTGGAAGGCAAGGACCATTGCTTCACTGCGATATCAGTACCTGCGATGATTTCAAACTTTTTATCTCACTCGTGAGTTTACTTTCTTTAATTGTTAATATTTTTTTACGTTTTAAAAAGTTTTGAAATACTCTAATGCTAACACGGTAAAAACAAGTATAATTTTAGATTTAATTGGTCAATTAGGATGAAAGTTTTTATCAGATTATTTTGACTATCTCGAGCAACTAGCTTGCCATTTGTTTTCCTTTATATGCATAAATTAAGTTTGAAAATTACTATTTCAAAATCTTTTTTATTTTCCTTTTTGTTTTTGAATTCTTTTTATTTATATTAGAACTGTGATAAACCCATAAAACCTAAATCTAAACAAAATAGGAAATTAAATTCTAATAAATAACATATTGAAGCCTAAAAAATAATAATAAAAACCAATCAATTAAAAAAATAACCCAAAAAACTATATTTTTAAAAAAATATCATGGAGTATCATGCCATGTTAATATTTGAGAATTTAATTTAATTCAAAACTAAAATTTATTTTTTAAAAAAGATAAATTTAAAAAAGAATGGAAAATAAAAATACTTAAGATAATTTATGTTATTTTCAAAATTAGTAAAAAAAAATATATAAATAAAATATTAAAAGATAAAATTTAAAAAAAAATACATGAGCTCAAATAAAAAATAAAAAGAACTCAAGCAAATCCTTAGGGGTAGGGTTTACTGATTTTGTTTTTAATTTGTTTGTCTTTTTTTTTTTTTGTTTATCCGAGGCCAAGAAATGGTTGTTTAGACATTATTTCAAATATAATAGCAGATTTATAAATAAATACATATATATTTTTTCTAGCACCAATTACTAAGGATATAAAGTGTTATTTATCTTTAAATTTCATATTGCAAAGTGTAATATTTGAAAACTTTGTTGTAAAGTAAAAAAATAATCAAATTATAGAATGCTTAGAGTAATTTACTTAAAAATCAATTTTAAAATTATTTCAAATAAAATAAATATTAATAAAAAGATAAAAACTGACAGATTAAAAAACTGAAATTAATGAAATTAAAATTAAAATTTAATATTTAAAATAATTCAAATAAAAAAAATATCGATTGAAGAACAAGAACTAAATCTGAAAAAAATTAAAAGGTTCTGAATATGTGAAAGGTCAAGCGCGGGCACGAAAACGAAGAGAAAGATAACAAAAATCAATTCAAAACCAGAGGAAATTACACTACACTAGATATATCTCCAGGGAGGCAGGCCTTACTGTGACGAATAATAATTTCACTTTTGTTAGATGCCCACTTTATTGCAATTATTCCTATTAGACTGTGGTGATTTGAACTCTCGAAGAGATGCTGTTTTCTTATCTAGCTGAGAGTAAAAGATGATGTGACATTTGTACCATACATGTTCTTTATTACTGGTCTTTTTTGAGCCACGACAATCTTCTTCCTATTTTCTTTTCGGTTCTGTTGCTGATTCCTCATTCAGAACATATGCAGAGCAAAAAAGCCAGGCCGATATGAATTGATGGCTACTCAATTTATTTGGTCCTATGGCCATTTTCTGCTTGATATTCACGGCCGTGTTTCAAAATTTAGAGATTAATCCAACAAAGGTCGAGCTAGCATGATTGCTTCTTTAAAAGATTTAGAGCCCGTTTGGGGCTAAGTTTCAACCTGTTTTTTTTGATAAATTTTGAATTTTTTTTTGTTAAAATTGAATGCAATTTGTATTTTTTGGATCGTTTTGATGTGCTGATATCAAAAATAATTTTTTAAAAATAAAAAAAACATTATTAGCATGCTTTTCGGCACGAAAAACTATTTGAAAAGCAACAGCTACCACACTCCCAGACACCCTCTTATAGCGTATTGGGTAATATAATGATGATTGTTTTTTAAATAATTTTTCATATTGAGATGCATGTTAATGATATTTTTTTATTTTTTAAAAATTATTTTTGACATCAACACATCAAAACGATCTAAAAAATACAAATAACATTAAATTTTAATAAAAAAAAATTTCAAATTATTTATAAACACAATTTACACCGCGTTTCCAAACACTTTATTAATCAAAGGTATATATATACTTTAACAAGCTTCAACTGTGTTTCTTTTATAATCCACAGATAGCTTCATCAAGGCACAGGGGTTAACGTAACACTCCTTCGAACGACAAGGAGATTCGCCATTGGCAAAGTGATCATGGCGACACTATTTCTCTATTTTCCTGTTTTTTTAGCACTGTATATGATCACAAGACACCTCCTGGACAAGATCCAAAACCTCCCGCCTAGTCCATTCCTTTAACTCCCGATCATTGGCCATCTCTACCTGTTTAAGAAGCCAATTTACAGGACCCTGTCCAATATATCCAATCGATATGGCCTCGTTGTCTTGCTACGACTCGGATCCCGTCGAGTCCTTGTTGTCTCATCCCCCTCAATAGCTGAAGAATGCTTTACCAAAAACGATGTTGTCTTCGCTAACCGCCCTCGTCTACTCATTGGAAAACACCTTGGTTACAACTGTACAAACCTTTTTTGGGCATCCTACGGTGACCACTGGCGAAACCTTAGAAAGATCGTGTCTATTGAACTCTTATCTGCATATCGCCTCCAGATGCACTCTGCCACACACCTAGAGGAGGTAAAATGGATGGTCGTCGGGCTCTTTCGTAATCAGAACCAGGTGGTGGATATGAAGAAAGCATTCCTCGAACTGACTCTGAACATCATCATGCGGAAGATAGCTGGAAAGAGGTATTATGGAGACGATGTTTCTGATGTGGAACAAGCACAAAGGTTTCGTGCGATTCATGCTGAGATGTATACGCTAATTGACCAAACCATAATCGGAGACTACGTACCCTGGATTAGATCAAAGAAGATGGAGAAGAGATTGATAGAGTGCCGGGTGAAGAGGGACAGTTTCATGCAGTGCTTGATTGAAGAACAAAGGAGAGTACTTTTGGAGAGTGATTGTTGCGGTGAAAGGAAAAGGACCATGATTCAGGTTCTGCTTTCATTGCAAGAAACCGAACCTGAGTATTACACGGATGATATTATCAAAGGCTTATGCTGGTAAGATCTGTAATCATTTGCTAGATTTACATAACGTTCTCATCAACAGGGCAATGAGACAATAAGTACTTTTGTCGAGTCTCTAACTACTACTGGTCATCACAATATCTTGTTTCCGAGTGCAGGTGCTCCTATTTGCAGGAACAGACACTTCATCTGGTATAATGGAATGGGCACTTTCACTCCTGCTCAACCATTCGGAGGTCCTCCTGAAGGCTCAAAAAGAAATCGACGAGCATATCGGACCTGATCGTCTAATTGATGAAGCCGATATTGCCCTGCTTCCTTACCTCCGAAGCATCATAAATGAAACACTAAGGATGTACCCACCACCACCAGCTCCACTGCTAGTGCCTCATGAATCATCAGAGGAATGCCTGGTTGGAGGTTTCCGCATTCCACGTGGCACTATGCTATTTGTGAACATGTGGGCCATACAAAATGACCCTAAAATCTGGTTGGACCCAAGGAAATTCAGGCCCGAGAGATTTCATGGCCTGGAGGGGGCAAGAGATGGGTTTAGGCTGATGCCTTTTGGGCATGGCAGGAGGAGCTGTCCTGGAGAAGGCTTGGCCTTGAGAATGGTGGGGTTGGCATTGGGGGCGCTGATTCAGTGTTTTGAGTGGCAGAGAGTGGATGATAAATTGGTGGATATGACTGAGAGGCCTGGTTTCACCATGGCGAAGGCCCAGCCATTGAAAGCCATATGTCGGCCACGCCCAAGCATGCTCGAACTTTTTTCCCAGTAAGTATTCAGGGTATTTATTTAAGTGTATGATAACTTTGTGTGTTTTAATTTTTTAAGTATATTTTATTTAAAAAATATTAAATTAAAATTTTTCATTGGTTTTTGATAAGCTAATGTCAAAATTAAAAAAAATAATTATTCTAATATATTTTTAAATAAAAAAACACTTTTAAAAAATAATTAAAATACACACACATTCTGCCATGACTCCTATTTGACACGAAGATGGCAGTCTAGCCACATGTTTGCTGTGCGAATGAAAAATATAAAGTTTTATTTGTTTTTGTGTTTTAAAAATATTTTTATTTTTTTATTAATTTTAAGTTAATATATTTTTAGTTTTTTTAAATTATTTTAATGTATTAATATCAAAAATAATTTAAAAAAATAAAAAAAATTATTAACAGAAAATTATTTGAAAAATAATTATGATCATACTGACTAACAAATTCTAAATTGCCCGTTAAGTCTGGGCAAGCATGCCCATGTTATTAAAGATAAATTGCTTTATGCACATGCATCGTAGAGAAAGGAGGATGATAAAACACGATGGCTGCCTTTGATTTTAGTCCTGGATCGCACGAGTAATTCTATCGTACATCATGTCTCATGTCTCTAAGCCTGTTTCTTACCCATTCTGGATGTGTACAGCAAGCAATGTGTACGACCAAATATTATGTGATGTTTTGTCAATGAAATTAGGCCTTCTCTTATTGTTGTCGCCTTCCGGCTGGCTCTTGGTGGCGATATGCAATGTCACGCTGGTGCATCGGAAGACTCTTTTAGCCTATACCTAGATCATGTACTTGGCGTGTGCTAATAAAAAAACATTCCAAAATGGAAGTTGATTCTACTGTAGAGATAGACACTCTTTACTATTCATTAAATCATTAAAATAATGGAGTGATGGTTAAAAAATAAAATTGATTTTCTTTTAATTAGGGATATTTGGTATTTTTACATCATGTGTTAATTTGTTTGAGAATATTTTTTTCTATTTAATATTTTAATAAACAATAAAATAATCAAAAAACTCCAAGAGTAAAAAAATTAATAGTATTTTCTGTTAGGAGTGGCTCTGTTGTCAAAATATTATTGGTTTATTATTGGTGATTCTTTCTTCCTCTTTTATTTCTCTCATCTACTTTGATAAATATACAATGGTCAAATTTAACTTTTTTTAGTTTTAATGTATATATTTTTATCATTTTTCACGTTATATAATGATGTGCCGTGAATGATTTGAAAATCGGCAACAATGATTCTAACGAAAATAGATGAAGGATGGGTCTGGTTGTGTTGTCTTTCTTTGGGTATTTAGGCTGGATTGTAGTGATTTAAGGTAAATAAGATGGAGGATAGACTAGAATGATACTTTGATAAGTCGATCTGGACGCCACAAAGATCAATCTAGGTTCTTCACAAAACGAATTTGGAAGAACAACTCTTAATTCTCTGAATTAAGTTTCAAATCTTGGCCCAAAAGTGTTTATTACATATTCCGATACATATTTATCTTTGGAATATCCCTCCAAAGTTAGGTGAATTCAACATGACAGAAGTTAAGCCTAAAAACTAGACTTTTAATAAAGTAAGTAGACAAATTTAACTAACACATGTTTTTTTTTACATTTCTAAAACACAAGCAGATCAAATTTAAAAAAGCCATAACTTTTGACACAAAAGTCCAATGCAATCATGGTTGGACAATCTAGAAAGATCACGTTCTGAACTTGAATTTTACCTACATAAATCTTGCTTTCACATGCATTGGATGACTTCAAATTCGGGTTCAAATCCATCTACTGTTCTGACCGTAAACAACATCAATTCCTTCACTTGCATTATCAATCCAAATACAAGTAGCTCAGCATGAAAAGAACCATTAAGGGCTTTTCTCTTCTCCAAGTTCCAATTGTAGGCAAATAAGCACCCCTGAACCAATTTCAAACTGATTGCTAATTTTTAACTCCGACGCAGTTTTAATCATTGCAATTTGATTTGTTATGGCCCGTTGTAGTTGTTTTGCTCTCGCTCTTGTCATTGGACCATCTACACCCTCTTGTATATTAGATTCAGCTTTACGAGATGGATTATAATTCCTATGATGCACATCATCAGCCCCGGGTTGATAATGATTTATCCTCAAATCAGAATCGCCATCATCATCCAAGTATGGAGTCAAGTCTTTCACATTAAAAGTAGCTAATACGTTGTAATCACCAGGAAGATCTACCTTATACGCATTGTCATTCACCTTCTCTATAATCCGAAATGGACCATCAGCTCTTGGCATCAACTTGGACTTACGTTTGCTTGGAAATCTGCCCTTACTAATATGAATCCAAACAAGATCTCCGGTTCAAACCTGACCATCTTTCGCCCCTTGTTACCTTGTTTAGCATACTTTGTTGTTTTTTCCTCAATATGTAGTCAAACCTGCTCATGTAGTTTCTTCATCAATTCTGCCTTTCTAATTCCATCCATAGATGTCCTCTCATCAGTTGGAATATGAACAAGATCAATAGGAACACAAGGATTAAAGCCATACACAACCTTAAATGGTGAAAATTTTGTTGCCCTATGCATACGATCATATGCAAACTCCACAATAGGCAAACAAGTATCCAAGCTCTTCAAATTCTTATGTATAACAGCTCGTAACAAAGAAGATAAAGTTCGGTTTACTACCTCAGTTTGTCCATCAGTTTGTGGATGACATGCCGTACTGAAAAGTAACTTCGTTCCAAGTTTCCTCCAAAGAGTCTTCCAAAAATGGCTTAAGAACTTTGTATCACGATCAGAGACAATGCTTTTAGGAACTCCATGCAAAGGAACAATCTCTTGAAAGAACAAATCAACAACATATACTGCATCGTCAGTTTTGTTACAAGGAATGAAATGGGACATTTTGGAGAATCGATCAACCACCACCATTATTGAATCCTTCCCACGTTGTGTTCTTGGTAATCCAAGTACGATTTGAAAATCGACTTTAGAAAACAATACAACACCATGCAACTCTTCAAGCAAATCATCAAGTCTGGGTATAGGAAATCGATACTTAACTGTTATTTTGTTGATAGCACGGCTGTCCATACACATCCTCATGGTACCATCTTTCTTCGGTACCAGCAAAGTAGGTATAGAACATGGACTAAGTGATTCTCGCACATAGCCCTTCTCTAAGAGCTCACTGACCTTCCTTTGAATCTCTTTCGCTTCCTCTGAATTACATCTGTATGCTGGTTTATCAGGAAGAGAAGCTCCCGGCACCAAATCAATTTGATGCTTAATACCACAAATAGGTGGTAACCCTTTAGGTAATTCATCTGGAAACACATCTTTAAATTCTTCAAGTAATTCCTTAATCTGTCTTGGTAAGTCCAATCCTTCTACTTGTAGTAGTTGCTTTGGCAAAACCATGAAAACAATCCCTGTCGTGGCTAATGCTTGTTTGATGTCTCCTTTTTTGGCTACCAACAGCCCCTTATGTGATGTCACCTCCTTTCGTTGGCTTCGTAACTGATCCTCTTTAACCTGTTAAGAACTCAGTGGTAACAAGTTCACCTTCTTTCCATTCAGCATAAAAGAATAAGTTTTCTTTTGTCTATTGTAGGTCACATCCTTATCAAACTGCCATGGACGACCCAGCAACAAATGGCTAGCTGACATTGGCGCAACGTCACACAAAACCTCGTCGTGATAGGTTTTAATGGAAAAAGGTACACGAACTTGCTTTGTCACCCGAATCTCCCCATTCTCTTCAGCCATCGCAAACTATAGGGTCTAGGATGTGGAAGGGTATTTAAACCCAATTTTTCCACTAAGGTAGTTGACGCAACATTAGTGCAACTTCCATTATCAATGATCATCCCACACACCTTATCTCGAATCTTACATCGAGTATGAAAGATGTTCTCGTGTTGCTCATCACTAACGTCAATTTGTGCATTCAGAACCCGTTGAACAACCAACAAATCTCCCTTCATTGGTTTGAAATCCTCTTCTTGTTCAACCACTTGTACCTCATCTTCATCTTTAGTTTCAACCTCATCTCCACTGATCAGCTCTCCATGATCCCTATTCAAAATCATTACCCTTTTATTTAGACATTCTGAAGCAATATGCCCATGTCCCAAGCACTTGATGTCCCGAGACCTCCTAGGATGTTAAGGTTCTGTCACCTTCTCCTTTCCCTTTAAAGAATCAGAACTGGTATTCCTCTTGGTAAACTCCACCTTCTCATCTCGTTTAGGTGTGCTCCATGTTCGTGTAGACGTAGAAACAGCCCTTGTCGCGCTTGACGTAGTTACAATAGTTCGGACACCTCCTCGTCTCTGTTGCCTCTCTACTTGGGTTGCAAGCTTTATAACTTTCTCAAGGAAGATGTACGGTTGTAACTCAACAACATTAGCTATATCCTTCCTCAACCCTTCAAGAAATCTAGCTATTGTTTGCTCTTGAGGTTCCATCAATTCATATCGAATCAGCAGCAGCTCAAACTCTTTCACACTCAAAGATCCTTGTCGCAAAGTCTGAAGTCTGATGTATAGCTCCTGTTTATAGTAATCAGGAACAAATCTCTTCTTCATCACTCTTTTCATAGTTGCCCATGTTGTAATCTCCTCCTTTCTATCCCTTCTCCTCTGAATCTTTATGTTTTTCCACCATAAAAGAGCATAATCTGTAAACTCAAGTGCTACCACCTTGCACTTCCTTTCTTTAGAATATTCATACCATTCAAACACCTTTTCAACCTTCTGAATCCACTCCAAGTATTCCTTGGGTGAACTACTTCCTCTAAACGGTGGAATCTTAAGTTTGAGACCATTAGAAGGATTATAACTTTGCCTTCTTGGTCTGACCCTATCATCAGCCTTATCATCCCCATTTGGATCTTCGTCAGCTTCTATAATATCATTTCGTGGAACCCTAAGTGCTTGCCTCGGTTAGGGTTGCAAATTATTTCTTTGCATCCTTTGCATAATGGTATTCAACTGTTCACGAATTCCAGTCATCTCATCCTGAATCTCAGCATGAGATCGTTGTAAGCCCATAACCTGTGCCTGTTCCAAACTTAACCCTCTTGGCAAATATTCTTTATCTCCAGCCATAGTTAAGTCTATTAACCTCAATTCCAGCAAACCTTTCTTTTTCTTCTTGTTGTTTTTGGCTCCTGTCTTAGATCGCAACTGATGCTTTAATACCAGATGATGTGTTGTGAATGATTTGAAAATCGGCAACAATGATTCTAACGAAAATGGATGAAGGATGGGTCTGGTTGTGTTGTCTTTCTTTTGGTATTTAGGCTGGATTGTAGTGATTTAAGGTAAATAAGATGGAGGATAGACTAGAATGATACTTTGAAAAGTTGATCTGGACGCCACAAAGATCAATCTAGGATTTCGACGCCACACTCTTTGTGATTGAAGAGTGATAAGTCAGGTAGGGTTCTTCACAAAACGAATTTGGAAGAACAACTCTTAATTCTCTGAATTAAGTTTCAAATCTTGGCCCAAAAGTGTTTATTACATATTCCGATACATATTTATCTTTGGAACATCCCTCCAAAGTTAGGTGAATTCAACATGACAGAAGTTAAGCCTAAAAACTAGACTTTTAATAAAGTAAGTAGACAAATTTAACTAACACACGTTTTTTTTGACATTTTTAAAACATAAGCAGACCAAACTTAAAACAGCCATAACTTTTGACATAAAAATCCAATGCAATCATGGTTGGACAATCTAGAAAGATCACGTTCTGAACTTGAATTTTACCTACATAAATCTTGCTTTCACATGCATTGGATGACTTCAAATTCAGGTTCAAATCCATCTACTGTTCTGACCGTAAACAACATCAATTCCTTCACTTGCATTATCAATCCAAATACAAGTAACTCAGCATGAAAAGAACCATTAAGGGCTTTTCCCTTCTCCAAGTTCCAATTGTAGGCAAATAAGCACCCTTGAACCAATTTCAAACTGATTGCTAATTTTTAACTCCGACGCAGCTTTAATCATTGCAATTTGATTCGTCATGGCCCGTTGTAGTTGTTTTGCTCTCGCTCTTGTCATTGGACCATCTGCACCCTCTTGCATATTAGATTTAGCTTTATGAGATGGATTATAATTTCCATGATGCACATCATATAAAAAATAGTTTAGCCCTGCATCAAAGCATCCAGGATAGTTCATGTCCTTGGACACAAACCTGTCATTTAAGGCCAATTGGGGTCCATACGATTTGATTTTATTTTAGATGATAATGTGGGAATCAAATGTGTGTACCATCCGGATCCATAGTTAGTCTCTTCTTCCCGTTATTCTCTGTTTGGTACTTCTTCACTTGTATGATGACCATCAAAAACTAAAGCTGTTTATTTCGTTGTGTTATAGACTGCTGAAGGATTGTTCCTTCAATTCATTGGTATTTACGACTCCTTTTTTGTTTTTTAAATCAAAATTAAACGACAGGGAATTGGCTACCATGCGGCAATAAAAGCAAGAAATCTACAAAAAGTACCTCAAGCATCACCTGCTTCCACGCATGTTACCTTCATTAGCTCAGGTCAATGGCCATGAGCTGAGATGCTTCAGCCATGAGATGTTCATCGTTGCTTTTTTGAAGACAATGAGAAGTCAGCATATGCCTTGTCTCGCATTGATAGCTTGCTGTGCTGGATTGCATGAATTCCTTCCATGAGGAAAAAGAATGGCGCTCAATATTGTCCTTCTTTCTGTTAACATATATATATATATATATTGAGTAAAAATAGATGCAAAGAACACACATGTATAGTCTCAGAACTCCTTTAGCCTAGCCTTACTGATCGAATCACATTGCATATTTTAATTCCTTGTAAGTATAAAAAGAGGAGACTTGTCGGCACAATTTTTATTTTTATTTAAAAAATAAATATTTACACATAAATGTATGAAAAAGAGGTGATTACAAAGTTTTATAAAATGATAATAACATTATCTTGAAGCCAATAAAAATTAATAAAATCACAATAAAGTAAAAAAAATGCATGAGTTAAGAGTTATTGATTTTTGAAAATGGATTTTTTCACACATGAATAGGCAACATCAAGGTTTTTCCAAATGAAATGAAAGCTATTGTAAATCCAGTAAAAGTAAAATATAAAATGCATATAAAAAATGCATGAGTTAAAATTTGCTGGTTTTTTTTAAAATCTTTTTTACACAAATATGTAAAAAGACAACATCATAATTTGACTAATTTTACTAGAGAAAATGAATGCTATTATGAAGCCATTAAAAATAAAATAAAATAATAATAATAAATAAACCAAGTGTAAAATAATAAAAATAAACTAACAGAGAACAGATTTATGCTGTCAGAGCAATTTCAAAGTTATAATTTCTTGTTTCTTCAAAGTTCGGTAAAGAAAGCCTCGCGCGTCAATACATGATTGGCTATATAATACCCTACTGCAATAATCATCTATTACATGAAACCTACTCTGTAATAACCATCGTTTCAAACTATCTCGAGCCTTTTGACTTTGATCATCATATGAAATATTTCAGAGTTTGTCGTGAGATCGGCCAATACCACATTAAATCATAAATCCACCATCCTAACAAATTCACATCGGACTTCACCATATCGGAGATTAAGGTCACCCCTGTCTGCGCCTCTCCACTCCACTCCACAACGGGATATTCTAATTTAAAACGAAATTTCAAAAAATGAGTTCGCCATCTGGAGGAGAGGATTCTAAAGACGAAAAAGACGAGGAATCAAACCGTCTGTTGCCGTTATCATCCTCATCACAATCTCAATCGTTACAAAGCGAGGACTATTCCGATGAAGTAGCATTCGAAGCGCGAGAGAAAATCGTGATCGTTGACGTGGAAGGACCAGACTCAATAGACGCCGTTGATTATGTCCGACCATTCTCATGGAGAAAACTCTGGCTATTCACAGGACCGGGGTTCTTAATGAGCATAGCGTTTTTAGATCCAGGGAATTTAGAAGGGGATCTTCAGGCAGGGGCGATTGCTGGGTACTCGTTGTTATGGCTCTTACTGTGGGCAACAGTCATGGGGTTGTTGATCCAGATGTTGTCAGCTCGTGTTGGGGTCGCGACGGGGCGGCACTTGGCGGAGTTGTGTAGAGATGAGTATTCGAATTGGGCTAGGTATATTTTGTGGTTTATGGCGGAGGTGGCACTTATTGGCGCTGATATACAGGAGGTTATTGGGAGTGCTATTGCTATTCAGATTTTGAGTAATGGGTTCTTGCCTCTTTGGGCCGGAGTTCTAATTACGGCATCGGATTGGTATGTGCTGTATTGAATTGTTTGTGGTTTATAATTTTTGGTTTTTGCTGGATTTACTCTTGAATCCAAATCCTATTGTTTTCTTTTCCATGTTTTTTTTATGATTTTGACAGGTTTTATAGAATTTGGTTTGAAATAAATTGATAATTTCGGGTCGAGTTACATTGTCTTCGTTGTGAAGTTGGGCATCAAGTCAACATTGCTCGTCGATTGTCATTCTTTTCTTTTTGGATAATTCTCTAACGCTCTTTTTTATTTTTAGTTCTGGAAGATAGTAGTTAATATTTGCCCTTGTTTGATGATTTGTTTTATTGACTGGGGTTTTTTTGTTATCTTTTTTGTGTGGACAGTTTCATGTTTTTATTTCTCGAGAATTATGGAGTAAGGAAGTTAGAAGGTGTTTTTGCGGTTCTGATTGCGACAATGGCTTTATCATTTGCCTGGATGTGTGGTGATACCAAGCCAAGTGGAAAAGAACTTTTAAAGGGTAAGAATCTTATTTGGTAGAGGAAGTGAACACTCTGCTGTTCAGTGTTTGGATTTTGATTCTGTGAATATATTCACTGGCTGCACCCATTCTTCTGATTGATTATGATCCTTCTTGTAGGTATTTTAATTCCAAGACTTGGTTCAAAGACAATTCGACAAGCTGTGGGTGTGGTGGGTTGTGTCATAATGCCGCACAATGTGTTCTTACACTCTGCTTTGGTACAGTCTAGAAAGATCGATCCTCAGAACAAAGCTCGGGTGCAAGAGGCCCTGACTTACTATTCAATTGAGTCCTCGGTAGCTCTTTTTGTCTCTTTTATGATAAATTTGTTCGTTACAACCGTGTTTGCTAAGGGGTTTTATGGTACTCCACAAGCCAGTAGTATAGGACTAGTTAATGCAGGGCAGTATCTCGAGGAGAAGTACGGTGGAGGACTCTTTCCAATTCTTTATATCTGGGGTATTGGCTTGTTGGCTGCTGGACAAAGTAGTACAATAACTGGCACCTATGCTGGGCAATTTATCATGGGAGGTTTTCTCAACCTGCGTTTAAAGAAATGGATGAGGGCTTTGATAACACGGAGTTTTGCTATTATCCCAACTATTATTGTTGCTATCATTTTCAACACATCTGAAGCTTCATTGGATGTTCTGAATGAGTGGCTCAATGTGCTCCAGTCGATGCAGATTCCTTTCGCACTTATCCCTCTTCTGACCTTGGTAGCCAAGGAGCAGGTCATGGGGGTATTTAAAATCGGGCCTGTTCTTGAGGTAAACTGTTGACTCACATTTCTAGTAAGTCTTTTGTTTTCTGTGCTGTCATGTGTGATACATTGGAAGCTGTCACGGTTGAAATAGAACCAGAAAAGCTCCATGTTCAATACCTGTTGTTCTTAATGCCAGAACATCAGGCTACAGAGGTCTTGGTTCCTATAAATTGGTTTTTCAATACCATTTTAACAGTTATAGTATTGCATCTGCAGTTTGATTTGCGGAATATATTGCCAAGGGCTTCCATTTGCACAAAATGCAAAGTCCCTCTATGTAAATAGAAAAACAAATCAGCAAGAAGATCTGTTAGTCTAGCGACTATGCATTAACTTCATAAATTAAGAAACCAATTTTTCATATTTTCTCCTCTATCTGCAATGTAGTTCTAGCATTTAGATTGCCGGCCATGACAAATCTATCATTTCATGTAGTTTAAGACTTCTTATAATCTTCTCAAGCTGCAAACGACCTTTCAATTGTTTACTAGCACCTCTGTGCTTTCAGCAAATTTTTATTTTGTGTGTCTGAAAATGAGTATAAATGAGATCAATCATCTTCTATATAAAAGATGATTCCCAATTGATATAAACTTTTGCATCATTTTTTCTGTATCTAATGCTCTGCTCATTTATATTGTAGAGACTGGCGTGGACTATTGCTGTCCTGGTTATCCTGATCAATGGGTATCTTTTGATTGATTTCTTTATATCTGAAGTTAAGGGCTTGCTCTTCGGCTTTCTGATCGGAAGTGGCACGGTTGCATATGTATCATTTATCATTTATCTTGTTTCTCGTTGCGGTACAAGTCCTTCTAATGGGCTCAGCTTAGAACTATCGGGGAGGATTACTCGCGATGGAAATTGAGTTGGTGCAGTTTGCAGAAACCTCAGACCATGAGAATAATGACAATCATTCAGAGGCTGCCATGCGATATATAATATGACACATTGAGATCCTTTCAACAAGTAAAATTCACATTTATGTTTGGAATCACTAACCTTGGTGCATACATCAAGCAAGTGTACAATGTCAAGCAATCAATGTAGCAGGTCCCCTAAACAATTTCGCTCAAAGAAGCCGGATGGTCATGTTCCTATCATCAACCACGCAAGAACATTCTTTCCTCTGTTTTGGTGGTTGAAGGACCACAGTTTTAGCAAGAAGATACGTTGATAGGCGTGCATTGTTTACCCCCACGAAATTCTAGGTGAGCTTGTTCGTTTATTTTTTTGACGTGACAGTTTATATTGTACGATAGTCAACCTAGCTCTGTCGGTTCCTGAGAGGAACTAATCAATACAACAGAATGATTTGAACTTCATTGCTAATCATTATTGTCTTTTCTTTTGACCTTGCTTCATATGATGCGCAGTCATACAAACTCAAATCTGTTTAAGAAAATTCTTACCTTGAACACAACTAACTTGAGAAAATCAACTTATAATGAGGGAGAATTGCTGTGTTTTAGCTGGGTTGCATATTCTGATATTAATGCAGTTGTGGAAGAACAGATGGGGTTCCGTAAGAACATCATCATGGTGAAATTTAAAAAAAATATTGTTTTGGACCAGAAAATGCCATATGCAGCCGGTGGTTTCTGTCTTTTCTACCTTCTCTTTGGACGAATGTCATCTTCCTTTCTTTGAGGCCACGTTTTGGACAATCAAAGGGAGTTTCATTAATTTGTTTAAAGGATTGTACACAAGCAGCTTCTTCCTCAACGACTAATAAATTAGGTGGTCGGTGCTGTATTCAGTTTTCCCCGAACGCAACATTACAATTTTACAGTGTGTGCTTAAAGAGGCCGTGTGTACCTGGGTTTGGTTGATTGACCCTTTTTTTTTTTTTTTTTTTTTAATTATGGTTAAAATATTATTTGTTAAAATTTATTTTTTTTGCTTAAAATTATATTTTTAATGTTTTTGAATTGTTTTGATGTAAAATATCAAAAATAAATTTTAAAAATAAAAAAATTATTATTTTAATATATTTTCAAATAAAAAAACACTTTAAAAAGCAACCATTATTATATTATTACAGTAACAAACAGGCTCTAACAAACTATGCCATCATGATTGATTACTCTAGCATGGTGGCTCAATGACACCGGGTCTTTTTATTTTTGATATGGGAGAAGCTCAGAAATCT
The DNA here is from genome assembly GCF_005239225.2 of Populus alba. NCBI lineage: Eukaryota > Viridiplantae > Streptophyta > Magnoliopsida > Malpighiales > Salicaceae > Populus > Populus alba. The sequence continues at coordinate 5,389,525 of NC_133285.1, read as the reverse complement.
CTAGATTAAAATACCATAGGGACAGCAGTGCCAATGAGGTTAGGATTTCCTTAGAAATAAAGAAAATAAACTAAAGTGAGAAAAGGAAAAATAAGGATTTCCTTAGAAAAAAAGCAAATCAAATGTTAGATTGCAACGAAAATTACAAAAAAAGAAAAGAAAAGAACAGAGGTTGGACAACAAACAAGCAATTGAAAATTATCTGACCTGACAACAAACAAGCAATTGAAAACTATCTCCTTATAAATGTTACGTGACAAAAATCATGATAAAGAATTATCTGACCTGACAACATCGTTTAGTTTTGGCACCCAGACGTGACACACCTGAGCACGGAGGGATGCATATGGAAGATGTATTTCTTGATGTTATTGATAGAAAACATCATTGACTCAAAAATTAAAAATGAGAAAATGTTAGACGCAATGATCATAACAAAAATACAAAGTGCAGGTTATGAACTCCCCAAACATCGACAAAAACGACAAAAACCTCATAAGTTTTGTCTTAGCTTAAACATGCAGTAGCCTGCATCCATTGATAAATCAAGATGAAAGGCAATGCTATTTGTGGCCTGAGCAATTCTCGAACAACATTATTTATCAAACACCCTTTCTCCTTCAATTCTCATAACAATTCTTTAAAAGTTTGACTGTTAGCAATAGTCATATCATCCGATTAAACTCACTTAGGATGGCAATCCCACAACAACTATCTGTTCCCATCATGTCTCTTTATGATTGAACCTAATAACATGCTAAAAAGGAACATTGCTCCTATAATATATGGTTCTATGAGCAAAAGAAAGGATGCTCCTCAATGATAAAAAATGACAACGAAAATAACTTGGACAATAAAAAATATGGACAATCAGTTAGCCTTACAGTTAGTTTCCCACCACATTAAAAATGTATAAAATAAAAAGAGGCATGGTCCAACCACTACACACATTCTTTCTTTTCTATTGCAACCAAAACATGTATATATCTATACATATATACACCCCTTACATAAAAAAAACCTACAAACAAAAGCTTCCTCTAAAGCTCAAACTTAAAAGATAAAAACATAATAACTTAATTCCCAATTTAATGTTTTATCTTTGAGCGCGCGCGCGCACCCTCTTTCTATGACATTTGTTTAACAATCATATGTGCTTTGAAAACAGGAATACAATAATATACAAAGTGGTGACACTTAACAGGAAAAGAACAATATGTAAAGGCTGCATTATCTAGTCCAAATGAATGGCAACTTCATGAAAGTTATCCAAAGCCTAAATGTGCAGCCAAGAAAATTCTAACCAATAACAATCCTCTATACTGCCCCTTATGACTGTTGCCTTGATCTTTTCATAGCAAGGGTATCGTGCAAGTAGGCAAAGATTTAGCCACATTTCATTTCATTTCAATGCAAACGTTTAACTCATTTAGATTACCAGTCAACTAATGAAATAATCATGCTCTGAAGCTTAATCTTAAAACAAAGTTCATTTCCCAGCACCATTAAAGTTAACATGCATTGACAGCAATAAAAAAAACATGTTTTCTAATTCTCAATCACCACAATTCTTTTATAACCTCAATCTTCAGTATAAAACACATACCTCAACCCCTCCTCCCTAGCTGACCACTTTTGTCAGTTATATCCATCAAAAGCATGCCTGCATAGCCATGAGACTGGTAGAAGAGTCCCGTAAAATTCATAATGATGCTCTTATCCACACTGTACATTATAATTTCAGAACCACATGTCTTTACTCAAAAGTAGCTTCTCAAATTAATTCATAAGGGTTTATGGCTCTTGATCATCCAATTCTATTGATCAATCCCTTCATCAATGAAAATTTTAACAAAAAAAGGATCATTAATCTCTCAACCCAATCCTAAATAGATTAAAAAGATTATAAAATGACCCAATTCACTAAATTTTCAAAATCACAAATATAACTTGACAGCTTTGATTGCTGCCCAAAGCATAGAATCTAGGACACAATAATTCCGCACACACATATCCAGCGAGTCTTCTATTAATCCCAACTAAAAAAAGAAGCAGGCTTTTCTTCCCTGCAGTTTACCAACTAAAACAAATGAATCAGGGAGATTGGCAGAAAAGGAGGTGCTGGAATGGTGATGTTTGAAAAAGACTCTAGACCAAGTATAAGCTTTGAAAAAGTCTCTGTGTGAAGGAAAAACAACAAAAAAAATATGTACAATTCATTTTTCCAGTCTCACAGCTTGTCTCTAATCTATATTTCATAACAAATGCTTGTTGCAACTAAGTCTAAAAGCAAGCCATAACATTAAGAAACCCTTATTATGAGCAAGGCAATCTTCATTGGCCATATTAACTTTTTAAACGTAGGCTAGCATCATGACCAACTTTTAAAAAAAATGACATGACAACCAAACAACCGAGATTTCAAGAAGATATATATGTAGATAACATCAAGCGAGCCTAAATGAATGCACACAAATCCAGCTTATGAGACAGAAATGGTTGAACCAAAATCTCGGTGTCAATAATGAACAAAAACAAATTAATGGATTCAAAGCACTGACAATTCACATAGACGTGGCAATGACACATTTAACTCAGTGGTGCACTCTCCAACATTCAAAAAAAGATGGCTGGTTGAAAGCCTCTCATCCCAAACAATGGAAGGACAAAAAACATAGAAATCAAAGGTAGCACAGTAACCACACTGGTCATGCGTAATCTTAATTTAATGACGCCCTAAACCAAGATTAAAGATCAAACCTCTTGCACAAAAACAATCACAGCCAATCCAACGAATTCCATGGATTGCTTGTCCTTCACACATCACACAGCTGACACGAAGCAAGAGGTGATAAAGAGATAATCAAACTTATAATCAAACAGTTAGTGGACAAGGCAAGTGTTCCCACCCCAAAAAAAAGCAAATAAAATGACAGGCAAAGAACAGAACATAAGCAAGAAAAAACAGAAGAAGATGAAGCATCTGATGACCAAATAAAAAAAGAATCACAGACCACAAACATAGCAAAGCAAGCAATACAAAGCCACCAAGATAAGGCAACCCCCAGATTGAAAAGTGCCCAGTGTTGAACAGAGGGCCAACGTAGGTGAAAGTAGGCTGTGGATTAAATGCACAATGATGGTGTTCTCTCAAACCTGGGAAAAAGCAGCCCCCACCCTAGCTCCATCCAAACCAGTCCTCACTAGTCATGCTAGAGCCACCAACAGAACTAATCAACCGATCAGCACAAACCCATCCAACAGCAAAGACTGATAGAACCAAGCAATAAACACAGAGCACCCAACGCCAATCCATGAGCCGAGAGCCACATCCCATGCTCTAAAAAAATCCAAACCCTCTAATAACCCACCCCAACCATACCAAGCAGAAGGAACTGGCGACCAAAAGAAGAGAACTCAAAGAACTATTACAATATACAGTGATATCAGTATAGATGAACAATTCTTTTGCCATACAACTTAGTTTTTTTGTTAATGACTTCAGTCACCATTTTTTGATGCTTTCTAATAATGGGTTTGGTTTAGCACACATGAACTTTTCAGGCATATAGGAATCAAAGAAAAAAATACACTACTAACAATTTTGATTCTCGATGTTGATAATAAGTCAAAATTACTAGAAACATGTGAGGATTATTGTGGGAAATGCAATGGAAACTGTTGTAGTTAGTTGCAACTTACAACTAGGCTTTAAAGTTGCTTGCGTGATCCCAATCATCCATTTCCGTTGCAAGGAACTCTCGTGGAAGCTGCCAAGTCTTTATAGACAATCTGGTAGTCTCCTTTCATTTGACTTTTACTATCATGTCACTTCCAATCAGAATTTCTCCACAAAACCCTGGCAAGGTTACCCTCCCTTGCCAAAAACGGTAACGATTCCCCTCCTCGGTTATTTCGTCTTGTGGTCGCACGTTTCTTCCGGTTTCCAACCAATAATTGGTTTTTTCAATAAAAAAAACTAACATGAAAAATTAAAATTCTTCACAAAATAATATTATTTAAAAGAAATTGGTGAAATAATATATTTTTATTTTCCAACCAACCTTTTGGTCGCACGTTTCTTCTGGTAGTCTCCTTTTTTTTTTCCTTCTGTTGTTGTTTTTTCCTTTTACGGGAGAGGGAGTGTTTTGGTGATTATATGTGGTTTTTTCCCTCTCCCTCTCTTGTGAGATTTCTTCACCATTTTATAGGCAAATTTTTTTTGTCTCTTCTTTGCTTGGTGACCAAAAATCAAATTCACTTTAATCCTTAATTTTTTTTCCTTGCACTTTTGGTCCCCTTGTTTATATATTTTTATTTTTAACTTTTCTTATATATTTTTATTTTTATATTTTAAAAAAAGCAACTTTAATGTCGATTTAATATCAAAAATTAATCAATAATTTTCAAATATGTGTGTTAATTGCTATTTACGTTGAAAACAAATTTTTGCTTTTTGATTTTTTTTAAATGATACTAAAAATGATGCAAATACATCAAGAACATATATTTTTTTACTTTTAGTATTTTAAGAATATTTAGATAAAAAATATAGAGATAAAAAATTGAGTTTTGACAACGGGTAGCATGAGTTTGCTTTTTATTGGAGCATGCTAGATAGGCAGTATGCTATCCAAGTATTTTTTGAGTCATTTGTTAAATAAAAAAACTTGACTTCACCAGATTGGATTTGTTTAGTATTTAATAAACTTTTATTTTAAAGGTAATGAAAGATTAGCAATTTATCTAGTTATTTGCACTATCGGGATGGATACATAAACATCAATGCTTTTGTTGATATTGTCGAGCAACATTTTCCATATAAGGTAACGTGTCAATTCAGCAACGGACAACACATTCCAACAAATATTGATACGAGTGAAGCTTTGTATGCTATAACTAGTTGGGGTAAAAATGATGATTATAATTGGTTAAGTTGCATTGAAATTTATATATCATAGTGGAATGCATGAATGAATGAGATATTTATAAACATGCATTTTGTGATTACAAATGAAAAGTATTTGATTTGGCACATGAATATTACACATCAAGTCATTACTCCGAATGCCGAGCATGTTCCCGAAGATGTCCGGCAACTTTAAAATATCATAAGTAAAATATATTGTAATTAATATATGTTAAACACTGGTTTTTATATATTGATCTTTTAATTTTAAATTAATGTTTTATAAATATTAGGTTGGCTTTATGCTACGGGAGGGTTAAAATACCATTTTTGTGCTTTGTAATATTGACGAAGAAAATGAAAATTACATATATGAATCTTAATAGTTAAATATTTGTTGCACTAGATTTGAAATCTTTGGAAAGAGATTAACTCTTGATGATGTCATGGCAGAGGAAGAGGCTACTTAAGCAAGTATAAAAAATTGGATCTAGTCATGCTATTAATAAGCCCGAATTATCCAATAGATGTCGTAGACGTAGATAGATAAATAAGTTATATTTATATATTTTGGATTTTAATTACTTGAATGTTATATTATTTAAGTAATTGAAATTTATTTTCATGTATATATGTTTTTTTATTTGCATTCGTGGGCTACTTATAATTATGAAATATGAGATTTTATTAAGTTTGGTTATTATGATTTTCTATAAAAAATTTTAAACGAGACAAAATTTTAGGTATAGTTCTTATATAGAAAAAACATTGTCCAAATTATGTTAAAAATATAAAATTTTTTAGCTCCCTAAAATTATTAACTAAATCAAATGTCATATTAATAAAGTAAATAATAAGTCTCATATATATTTTTTATTAGATTTAGATAGGGTAGAAACTTTACTATCTATCATCCAACTCAACTGGTTAGTCAATTAAGATAATTGTATGAATCGATCAAGAAAATTGTATAAACTTATTGATTGGTTCATAAGAAAATTCTGATTTTATTAAAATTTTTCTTTAAAATATATTTTTTGAGTTAAAATGTATATCTTTTTATAACATGTAAATTCAAGAATAGATTTTTGTTAAAATCTTAAGAATTTATTATTCAAACAGTAGTTTATTTTTATTTTAAGTGTCAACCGAATAATTTAATTAATGTAACGATCATAACTGTATTATTAATTATAATTTTATTGCGTTTCAGAATCATAATAAAATTATAATTGATATATTTAATTAAATATCTCCTCTTTAAACTGTGACATACATAAAAGATTTTATTTCCTTAAAATTTATTGTTGCCGTGTTAATTCGCTAATACTAATAACCCAAATTGTACGTCGAAGTCTTACAATCCTGAGCTCCCATAACCTCAACGATGGGTCCCAGATAAACAGAAGGCCAGAAACAACCTTAAAAAAAAAAGAAAAAAAAAATATTAATAAAGGCACAGAATACACATGCGAGGGCAAAAGAAAGAGTAAGAAAAAATTGCTGCTTTGTTAACCTATTTGGACACCCACAACAAGCAGAAGAAACACATACGCCGCGTAAACAAAAGAAAAAGGCAAGGGAAGAGAAAAGAAAAGAGGACTCAAACACTTGAAGGTTTCTTTCCTTCCTTGCATGAATACTTACCAAAAAAAGCATGCAAAATTGCCTCTCTCACACTTGCAGTCTCACTCTCCATCTATAACTCTTCCAGTCAACTATATTTCCCTTATCATACAAACTCTATTAACACCAGTAAAATCCCTCCATAACAATCTTCTTCTCCAATCAAATCACCAATTTTCTCTCCTTTAAACCCCCAAACCTCTCAAAACTTGTGTTTAACCCATAACCCTCCCAACCCTCATCTGCCTTTTTCTCACTTCTTTTTTCTTTTCATCCTGAATTATGGACCCTTACCAGCAGCAGCAGCAACAGCAGCGCCGCAGATTTCTTGCTGGAACGGCGCCGTTTTCCCCTGAGACTCCCTTTTCCCGTTTAATCGATCAAAGCCTTGCGAGCCCTGAAACTTCTACTCAAAACCCCTACCTAGAAACTCTTGAATCTGTCTTCTTAAGACTCAATGTATCTCATGATAATCAACCTTTACATTCAGGTTCTCATGACAATATCTTTAATGGGTCTGTTGTAGATTTTAAAATTTTGGATGATCTTGCCTCTAGCGGCCAGGTTGGTTTTTTGCCAACCCAAAACAATGATATAAATGCTTTCGGGGCTACGAGGGTTCAAGATTTTGTTCACAATCCAATGATGGCTGGTTATAATTCTGATTTGAGGAGTAATACTTTCGTTTATGGTGGTGCGTATCAAAATCCAAACCTTAACAACCGGAGAGGAGTAATGCAAAGAGAATCGCATTATGGGTCGATGAATAATGTTTTGGTGTCTAAAAGCCAGAATTATGGGAGGAGGCCACCTTGGTTACAAGATTACGTGTCCTGGGAGGATTTGAGTGGTAAGATCGTGGCATTGGCTAAGGATCAACACGGATGTAAGTTCTTACAAAGGCTTATTGAGAGTGCAACAAGAGAACAAATTGATATGTTGTTTTACGAAGTGATCGACTATGTTGGGGGGTTGATAGCGGACCCATTTGGGAATTATGTTGTACAAAAGCTTGTAGAGGTGATCAGCGAGGAACAGAGGACTCGGGTTTTGCGAATGCTAACTCGAACGGATTTTCAACTTGTGAGGATTTGTCTTGATGTGCATGGGTATGTACATACATTCGGCTGTTATTTTATTCACTCCTATTTTCTATACAAATTGAGAATGTGGTATCTGTTTTTTGTTTTTTTTGTTTTTGTTTTTGGTTAAAGAAACTGACATACAGCTGCTAAGTTTGTTTCTTCTTACTATATTAACTGTTGAATTGATTTATTTATTCTTTTTGGCAATAGAACTCGGGCTGTACAGAAGTTGTTGAATTGTATTACAAACCCTCTGCAAGTTTCTTTAGTTGTATCAGCTCTAAACCAAGGTGCTGTTGCATTGATAAAGGATTCCAATGGTCATCATGTGATCCAGCATTCTGTGAAGCATTTTTCTCCTCAAGACAATAAGGTGATCTTCAATTCATTGAACCCCCACCCCCCAAAAACAAAAAGTTTGTTGCAATCCTGTGTTATATCTCTATAGTGTAATCTGGGTGGTTATTATTTCTTGTCCTGCTGCTATTTGTGTTTCTAGATAATTTGCTCCATCACTTCCCTTCAATGTGGTGATTGTTTTACTTGTTTTCACATTTTGTCTCTGTCAAGTGATTTTGTTTATCGATTAAGTTCTTTTTTATACCCATTTCTATCTATGAATAATTCAATTTTTCCATCTTTTAAGTTTTACTTAATGGATACTTAGTTGGGTTACAAACAAATTCTAGTTTTCCCCATCCACCTGAACTTCTTAGAGGTGCAATTACTACTGCAATATTCTCCTTTCTGTATATGCATTTATGCTATAGCCTAAAATCCTGAATATTTAACCGTTTCCAGTGGAATCTTTCTTTTAAGATTATGAAAATCTTTTATCTTTTATGGGGAAGACAAGGGCTGCATTTTTTTCTCCCACACTATTGTAACTTTAGTCACTTTTCTCGATAAAGGATAGCTGGCAACTTCTCTGTGGGTTGTCGTGGGCTTCCATAGCTTTGGCTTTTGTTGGGTTCCTATTGAAGAAGTTTAGTATAAGTTTATGCCATTGCTTGCACTTGATATATACTGGTTGCACTCATTATTCATCTGGCTGGGATCTATGATAACTTTATGGCTTCTGTTCTGATTGCTTCTGACTTTGCGCCCCCTTTTTTTTTAATTTGCAATAGAGTTTCAAATCAATTTGCAAGTTGAAATTCTCTTGTTTGAGTTGTCGTGAACATCTGATGTGAGCTATTGTAAGCACCATATCAGAGATTACTGAAGTAAAGTGATTGGCTGCTTTAGCTAATTATATAGCTGACTGAGGTTTGAAAATATCAGCACAGGGTTTCTTGGGTCAACTTTGACCCTTAAATGCTATAACAATTGAAAACTTTTTAGCAAAATTTTCAGAAATTTCATAAAAACTTGTAAAATGAAACCCATATTTTCGTATAGCTTGTATTGATTTTCTCCTGTCTTTAATTATTTGCTTATTCCGTGCTCTCTTCATAGTTCATTCTTTAGAATATCAGGACTCCAACATGTTATGAGTCCTATGCTTTGATTTGGATTTGAATTTTTGGGACTTTGCAAGGTTCTTCCTTTCTACGAGCTCTTTTTTTAGACTGGATGTGAAGTGTTTTTCTTTGCCTAATCATTGGTGTGCAGTTTGGGGGGAGGATATAGCTATAAACATTACATCTCCACCACCTGAATTAAGGTGTAAAGCTTGGGAACATCAACAAGCTTGCAAAAAAAATTGGTAGTTTGTAGGCTGTAATAATGGAAATATTACTTGATCTTGCCGTGGTTGGATCCACAGCTTTCTAAAATCTTTTCATTTGAATCCATAGTGTCTCAAGTTTCTCTTATCATGGGTTATTTTATGTCTGTTGCCTCATGTTTCTCTTATCTTCCTCTCTAACGTTCTATCATACTTTCCTCACTTTCTTGTTTTTGTCCATCACCTTCTTTTACAAGGCATTCTATCTCAACGTAGTTGCACAATAGACTTGCATAAAATGTGAAATAGGGAAATATAGGTATTTCATCACCAAAATCTGCTTTAAAATTACAGGATATTGGAACTTTTTGCTCTAACACTTGTAATCCTCTTGTTTGATGCACTTGTTATCTTCAACAAGCTAGACTTGCTGCTATTCTGCAAATAAAATATTGCCTGAAACCAAATCATATTCTGGCTTCATGATTATCTGATAGTGGATTTTCTTTTGCAGTATATTTTGAAACAGGTGGCAGAGAAGTGCTTTGAGATTGCAACCAACAAGAGTGGATGCTGTGTGCTGCAGCGATGTGTTGAATACTCTGAGGGAGAACACAGAGATCGACTGGTAGCTGAGATCATAGCAAATGCACTACTCCTGGCTGAAGATCATTATGGGTTTGTTTTACTAAACCTCATCAATGCTTTACTACACATTCAAGCGTAATATAACTTAATATGGTTCTTGTAATTTTCCATAATTTTCTCTAGAAACTATGTAGTGCAACATATTCTGGATTTAAAGATGCCACAAATCACAGAAAATCTCCTTGCACAGTTCGACGGGAGTTACACGGCTCTTTCGTGTAACAAGTATGGAAGTAATGTTGTGGAGAAGTGCTTGTTAACAACAAGTGAGGATCAATCCACACAAATAATCTTGGAGTTGCTAAGCAATCCAGGTGCTTCCATGCTCCTTGTGGATCCTTTCGGAAACTTTGTTATCCAGAAGGCACTATCAGTATCTCAGGTTAGATCATTGCACTCCAAGATATATCTCACCTGCTTGTTGGATAACTGCAAACCAGGTGTATTGTGCAGATAGTAAGCATCACTTTATTCTTCAACATATCTAATAGAGATTATCAGTATCAAATTGTTTCTATAGTGCGAGTGTATTGACAATCTGGATTTCCCAGGCTCAAACTACTTGAACTGGCCTGAATAAATTTTAGTCAATTCTCAACATGAGAGACATATTTTTCTGTGAGGAATTGAGTCTGTTACATCTTTGATTTTCTCAGAGATTGTGTACTGTTCTTTGTTTCGTGTGGTAGACTACTTAACTCAAAATCAGTCTCTGTATTGGGGTGATGATGGTTTTAAACTTCCATTTGTTGAAAGTCATTTTAACAATGATTAGTAGTTAATAGGCCTTTTAATGGTTGTTAGATCACGTAATAGTTTTATGAAATATATTCCATCAATACGAAGAGCCACAGTGCTTCTCGAAAAATTTTCGAAAAGTTTTTCCAAGCTTGCCAAAACTTTGCTACTACCTACTTCATGCATGACTAGTATAGGTTTAGTACCTTTTATTTTTTCTTTTACTGTATCAAGCGTATTTTAAGCACAAAATCAAGCCGGCTTTGATCACTTGTTGTCCTCTTCCCATTTTTGCAAGAGCAGGGTGAAGTCCAAAGAGGTTTAATTGCTCTGATAGAAAGGAACAGTCAAATGATGATCAGCAATATCTATGGGCAGAAGGTGCTTGTTTGGCTGACCAAGAATAGGAGGCTGCTAAACCTATAGGCATGTATAGACTGAGGGAGTTATTCCAATCACAATTTTCCTACAAGTCTCCGTATTGGGTTTTTTTTTTTCCTTTTTTTTCGAGTTTTACTCCATTATTAGTGGTGTTGTTCAGTTGAGCTCGTAACTGCCCTCTTACACTTCAGCATGGTGAATGGCTTTGCGGGTGTCTGTTGTTTGTTGTTATTTCGGATGTTACTTGTTTTTTTTGTGATGTACTGTTGTAGACTTGTAGCATTGGAACAAATGAATTTGGAGGTCGTGGTCACTCTGCAACTGAGTAGGAACTAGCTAGCCTGGATTGTCTACAACAATCTCGAGGGAATTAGAAGGTTAAACAGTGTATATTTTGAGATCATCCCGCTGTTTTTACTATTTGCACATTTAAAGTTCTCCATTCGCAAAAGGGCATATTAAGTTCACGGTGTTTCAGAAGTAGGAAGTTTGATGTTTTTATAGTGCAGTTTGTTCCTTATTTGATGTGAGGTAGATTTCATTAGCGATATATCTTCTCCTGATGGCGAATTATTTGCAAATTGTTGAAAAATATAATAAATGAAAAAATGCCCATTGTTAATTCTTAGGGTGGAATCTCCCCATTCCCAAGCCAAAATGCTCACCCAAGTGCGTGTTTGGCGTGAGCTCTCCTCTGACACACAAATGGGAGGGAAAGCTAGTTTATATGTAGCCTGCTGGGTCCATTCTTCGGTTTGTTCGTGTCGATAGCTGCTTGTGGTCCTTTCTGCTATGGTCTCAACTCTCATCTTTTGCTGGCTGCTTGAGACGGGTCTATGTTCCAAATGAATAGACCCATGACAAAGGGCAACCAAAAGGTATCGCTGTCATAGGACTTGGGTTTCCTATGCTAACCGGAGAGCTTTTTGGTTCATAACAATGGGAGATATGTATCCAACTCAAATTCATCTGCGGTCATATCGTGAGCTTATGAAATTCACACATTTGTTGGAGGGATCACTATTATACATGTGTCTAGATTAACACCGAAAGTAAATAAAGTAGACAATATCAAATTACTAACAAAAAAACCTAATTCTAATAGCAAAATTACTGTTTATCAAGAATACTGTAAAAGTGTAATTGTGAAATTATCCTTGAATAAAAAAATCATTGATTTAAGTATAGGAGGCAACGTGGTATTTTCACTGTATTATAATTGTTCTTTTTAGATTATTTAGGGGTAAATTAGTCTTTTTATTTTTTTGCACAAAAAAATTACATATTTTCCACTTAATTAAAAAATAACTTAACTTACATTAGGAGCATCTTAGTCTTCATGATTTTTTTAAATAATTAAATGACTTTATTATCCCTAAAGATAAATTCCACTAAACTAGGGCTTTTTGTTTCTTTTATATTTTTTTGGTTAACATGAAGGAGACTCTATGGTATTTTTGTATTTAAGTATCTATTAAATATTATTTTAAAAAAATTAGCATGTGTCTCGCATGTGCTAGCTGGCAGACATCCATGCACCTTTTAGGCTATGCACATGTTGTCATTCGGTTACCAAACACTATTTTTCATAATTACATTTAAAAGGCCCATTTCTTTTTTTTTTTTTTTTCCTTCTTTCTCCACCTTGAATTATGTGTCATTCCATTTAAAATTTCAGACTTCCCTCTTCAATTTCTTTCTTTAACATTCGGTCCATGTCCTTTGAAAACTATTTTTTTTGTTTGCATAATATATAAAATTAGAATTATTTTTTAATTAAAACCCTTTTATTTTTTTTTATTTTTTAAATTTGATCTTCATTCTTTTGATTTATATTTGTTTTGTTTGTGATCATTTTTATTTTATTTTTTTACAAATTCATTTTCCTTATTTTTTTTCCTATCAAATATGATTCCTATTTCTTTATTGCTATTTTTTTTTTACTTTGAAAAATATTTTAATTTGATATTTTTTTTTTATTTTATTCTTCAACATAATTTAGCTTAGGTGTAAGATTGCATGAGTTGTAAGTTTAAGAGATTAGCCTAAATTTAAGAGTGTAAAAATATACTTGATTAGATAAGTTTTAAAAAATCATACACGTCAAAAATTAAAAATTGATACAATTGGCATACAAAAAAAATATCATAAAAAATCTTTTTGGAGGGTGGGATTCATTCTGTTGCTGGAATGATGGTCTTCCCTTGAGCATGATTGGCAGGACTTAAATGGACTTTTAAAGTCAATGGGCTTAATAACAAAAGTTAAAGCCTCAAAAGAAAGCGGAGAACTAAAAAACAAACGGAGGTCCAGAACCATAGGCTAAATGCCCTAAACTAAGCCCAGATAAAGAAGAAAGACCCGTTCGTTCTTTAGATGAATGAGGATTCTCTCACCACAACCAATATTTTCAGAATTTATTTTAATGACAAAAAAAAAAAAAAAAAAAATTATGGTTGTCATACCTGGCTTGGTGATTGACCTGAAAAGGAGAATATATCACACTCACAGTATTACAGGATCAACTAGCAAATCACATGGTGATGGGTCAATTTATGAGTTGCAGGTCCGAAACATTGCCTCTGAGATTTTTTAGAATTTTTTTCATATAATTCAAAAGTTGAATAAAAAATTATATAAATATATATCTCCTTCATCATAAAGTTTTCCTAACAAGAAGAAAATAAACACTCACAAAAGTCGCAGTTGATTTAGTGACCATCTACATTTGGTGCTAAGGTTCTCTACTGTTAATGTTTTATGTTTTACACTTTCGCAAATAGTTGTGATCAAAACAAGATTCTAATGAGAATGCGACAGTGAGAGTAGCAATAAAGAAGTTGATATTGAAGGAACCCAACATGCATGGTGAAGAACCAATACAGAAAATCAGGAAACTTTGTTTCAATTAATTTCAGAACAATTATTCTTTTGTAACATCTAGGAAATTGCAAAGATTTACCACAGGACATTGGGAGTGTATATATAAATAAGAGGATTATAGAGGGTGAAAAGAGTGAGATTCAAAAGCAAAGAAGAGCTGCTACGTGGAAGGTCTAAAATGCTAAGGAGTGATAGGACCACCAGCTTTATGAACTGAGAAGCTCTTGGCATGATGGAAGAGAAATGATGCTTAATTTATGCATTCCTCGGGGTCCATGCATGAACTGCTCAGGAAGATCGGTTCATAGAATGACGAGTCCCTGTCAAATATTAAAATTAAGGAATGGCAATTGGCTGGAATTTCTCATTTTTTTCTGGTTTTGCGGGGCGAAGAATTGTAGATAGTACGTCGATACCTCCCCCTCCTTAAAGGACTGATAAGGACCACTTGCTTTATGATCTGGGAAGCACTTGGAGAGCATACAGCAGTAAACAACGTATAATTTATGGATTGTTTTAGCCATGTTCATAAACTGCTGAGGAATATAAAAGTGTAGATTTTTCAGAATAGAGAGTAATTCCATTGGTATTTAATGGCGAACAATGGCAATTACTATTGTTTTGGGTTCTGTGTATTGAAGAAAGGTAGATGCTGCACCCTCCATTGAGCTCCAAACAAACAAAATCTCTCGTCCTGTCCTCTTACATCGAGCATGGTGATCGTAGTATCAGTAGTTTCCTCCTTGTTTATGATATTTCAAATTAATGCCTTTACAGTACCCTCTAGAAGAATGTATATGAATAGCATCTTGTAACTATTGGATCTTCCATTCTCGAGCTCGTAAATACATGCAGCGAAGTACAATCTCTGTAAGAGCTGTTATAATAAATTTAGTTGCTGGTGAAACAACCGAGTCTTAACCTTTCTCGAGAACAAAAGACAAACATTCGATCTTGGAAAATGCTTCTAAGAAAATCTGAATTTATATATTATTAAAGATTTTCACGTGCACAGTACAGCTAGGTGACTAGGTGTCACCACCAGCTGGCCCCCGCTTTTTCATGTCCTCTGGTTAAATTTTATATGTTACAAACCCTAAGCTAACACTACGAATTTGTTTTTTAAAAAAACACGAAACCAATTCTTTCATTTGCCACTGAACTATGGATTCCCTGAAGAAAAAGGAGAAGATAATTCACACCATAACCACTTCCAGCAGTAACGAAAGCATTATTGATATTGGTACTGAACAGAACTGCATCAATCCCAGTTGTTTCTTTTGCACGATGAAAGAGCCAGACTCAATGATCAGGAGAGCAGGACTACAGAATTGTTTCAAGGAAATGCCTTTCAGAGACAGCCAAGCACTTGCTCTGGTTCTTAGCGGTCTATGGAATATTGCTATGACACAACCAGATGATCCAGAGTTCCCATCCCTCGGTGTTTTCCACTGCATGGCAAGTTTGATCCAGAAAGGTATTGATAATAGAAGCTGGCTTCTTAAGGATCAAAACATTTACATCCCTTATTATGCAGCTCATATTATTGGCTCTTACACCATGAACAAGGTTAAGTTTGCAGAGAAAGCTGTTCAATCGGGTGTGATACCTCCATTAATGGATCTTTTAAGAGGAAAGATTAGTTGGGTAGAGCAAAGAGTTGCCGTTCGAGCTCTGGGTCACCTTGCAAGCTTTGAGAAAACGTTTGATGCAGTAGCAATGTATGAAGAAGATGTGGTGAAATCAGCTATGCAGTTAGCTTCCAATTGCCTTGAAGTGGTGTACTCAAAATTCGTTGGGGTACGGGATGCAAAGGAGAGGCTGAAGTATCATAGTGACTTGCTCACAAGAGGTGTTGGAGGGCTGGACACTGAGAACAGGAAAGCAGAGGAGTGGGCTTGCCAACTTCAACGCTGGTCTCTCAATCTCTTAAATTGCTTTGCTTGCAAAGAAAGGTCTCTGAATCTCATTTGCAGGCAGGATTTTTTAAGAGATTTGTGTGAAATGTGGGGTGGATTGGTGATGAATCACGTATCACCTGCTGGGGTTGGACTCATTAGAATTTTATGTTACAGCAAACACGGAAGAAAGAGTATTGCTGAATCCAAAGAAGTTGTAAGAAGTCTCTGTAATCTCTCGAGATCTTCA
Source organism: Populus alba (assembly GCF_005239225.2). NCBI lineage: Eukaryota > Viridiplantae > Streptophyta > Magnoliopsida > Malpighiales > Salicaceae > Populus > Populus alba. The sequence continues at coordinate 5,373,438 of NC_133285.1, read as the reverse complement.
GATGATTGGCAGTACATTGGTATTGATTGTCTTCTATTACTTCTCAAGGACCAAGATACCAGGTTTAAAGTTATAGAAGTTTCCGCCTTGTTTCTTGTAGATTTGGTTGAACTCAGGAGCCTTGGCAATCGATCAAATGTAGGAGAAGCAATCGCAAGAGTACTTCTTTTTTATTACAGACAAAGCATGTTGAAATTGAAGAACAATGAAGTTCAAAAAGTTTTGCAAGAAATATGGGATTTGAAGGTAGAGAGGAGAAAACGAGAGAAAACAATGACTGAAGAAATGGTTGAAGAGAGAAGGGTTTTGGCGGGTTTGATAAAACAACAGGGCAACCACATGTTTTGGCTAGGAAACATAGAAGAAGCATCGGTGAAGTATACTGAAGCACTAGATTTATGTCCATTGAGGTTAAGAAAAGAGAGAGTGGCACTTCACAGTGACCGAGCTCAGTGTCGCTTGCTGCTTGGGAACCCAGATGCTGCCATTAGTGACTTAACTAGAGCTCTGTGCCTGTCCACTCCTGCAAATTCTCACAGCAAGAGCCTATGGAGAAGATCACAGGCCTTTGACATAAAAAGGTTGGCCAAAGAAAGTTTGATGGACTGTGTAATGTTCCTGAATGGCTGCATCAAGACTGAAACAGCCAAAGGTGTGAGAATTCCATACCATGCAGCACGTATGATCAGCAAACAGATGGAAGCTACGTGGCTTTTTGCCAATCTGAAGTCAAAAACATCAAGCAATCGATCAAGTAGAGTGCAAGAACTGGATGGTGATCAGTACTCTGAGAATTATGAAAAGCAAAAATATGATGAGATGATGAGAATTATGATAGAGAAAAAAGGTTTTAGCTCCAGTAAGCGATATGAGCTTTCATCACACACATTATAATGCATACTTAAACAACTGTTTCAAATTCAGATGTTTCACTGATCAATTTCTTTCAATTGCTCGAACTATTTAGTCTAGTGTTGACAGCCACTTTTGCTTGCAACTTTTCAGGGCTGTCCACCATGGGAAATGAAGGGATGGAGAGAAAGATGGAAAGGGCAAGGAGTAAGAAAGCTGTTGTGGCTCGATCAATGGAAGGTAGATCATGGGGATCAGGATTGTTGCATGCTGAGGGAGAGATACTGTAATTCGTGACTTCCAGATTTTATTGTGGTGGACTCGATATCTTCGATATACTTTTTTGGCCACTAGTTTTTCCGTTGGATCTCCTAAAAAAAATATGCAGACCATTATGTTTATTTTATTAAACAGGAAAATGAAATCTCGAGCACAATGACAGTGATGATCAATTTCTGGAACATTTTGAGTAATTAAGTTGTAACCTTTTCAAGTTGGTGAACATGTGAGCATTGTTGAATTTATTTTTCATCCGTTCATTAAAACAATCATTAGGTCAAATCATGCATCAATAAAATGGGCTTGAATTAATTATTTGATCATGTTACAAAATAGAAAAGATCTCCATTTTATACGTTTATTTACTTACACACACACACACATATATAAATTAATTCAATATATATTTATTCAGTGTTATTTAATAAAATGACAACGAGAATTTATATCAGCAATGTAAAAATGTAAAATAATATATTTTAAAAATAAAAATTATCAATTCCATATATAAAATCGCAAAATAATTTTTTAAAAAAGAAAAATAAGTTTTAAAAAAAAAAAAAAACGTTTTGGGTGAGGCTGAGTTTAATTGCTACGAATGTAAGTATTGCGGGGCTTAAGAACTAGAGGCCTCGACTCCTAGTGGTGTGAAATCTGCAGGGTGGACTTCTTGAAAATGGACTGAAGATATTGGGCCTATAGCTGGTCTTAACCTTCAATGGAGTAGTCCATTTGTGTAATGGCCTATTTAGGGTTAGCCGCACTCAACAAACACCATATTAGTATAGCATACCTATTATTATATTAGATGTTTTGGAGTGAAGTTGTGATTATTTTTTAAAATATTTTTTTTATTTAAAAATAAATTAAAATATATATTTTTATTTTTTAAATTTTATTTTTATTATCAATACATTAAAAAAATTTAAAAACATAAAAATATAATTTTAAACAAAAAAAATACAAATTTTCACAAATATATATTCAGACCGTACTTTCAAATAGGATTAGTGTTTAAAAATGTGGTTATAATTATAATTATAATTACTTTTTAAAATAATTTCTATTTATAAATATATTAAAATAATATTTTTATTTTTTAAAAAATTTATTTTTAACATCAAAACCATCGAAATAATTTTTTACACCCATCCAACGTGCAGCTGCAGATAAATTGAAGTTAGGTAAGGTCTACATCAATGACTTCATCGACTCAGGTAGAGGGAAGATTTTTATGATTCAAATTATTTTATAAAATATTTTTTATATTTATTTTTTAAAACTATTAAATTATTTTTAGATAATTTAGATATTTTATTGTTAAAATAAATAATAAAATATAAAATAACATCATGATAATACATTTCTAATTAAAAGCATCATACTACCAGGGTCTGGAAAGAAAGTTTGTTGCGATGAAGCTAACCAAGTGTCTGGGTTACTTTGACTGTTGCCCAGCTCATAAAAGACAAATAAATGTTTGTTGTGAGCTTTGACAGAACAATTGAGCTTTTCCCTCTTCCAGCAAAAGCCCTTGTCCGCGGATTTGTATTGTAACTTTAGATAAAAGGAAAATAATAAAAACATTCGACCAACTTCACGTTTGTCGTGTTCTTCTACCATACACCACACCTGTGCCAAAAACAAATAAATAGAAAATTAAGGGCTAAGGAAAAATCATTAATTTTAAGGCTGGCATTCTGGAACTTTTAATCCTTTTCACTTTTTTTATTTACAGTGAAATGCCTTGCGATGGTTAAAAAAATCATATTTACAATGTTGTTGGAATCATTGTAACGTCTTCTTCTTAATGAGATTATAGTTGAATAAATTATTGTAGATTAGGTTTTTTTTTCTTCTCTTTTCTCTTTTTTTCCCTCGAGAATCATGTTTGACATTTAAATTTTTCAAGTTATCCTACTAGCTATTGGTGTTTTAACTTTGGTAATAATTGATTTTTAAAGTTTTTTTTTTGGTTAAAAAATATATTAAAAATAATAATTTTTTTATTTTTAATATAAGGATATAAAAATATTAAAAAACATTAAGAAAAAATAATTTGAAGCAAAAACAAATCAAATTTTAACAAAAAAATAGATTAAAACTCAATCTCAAACCCTTTGCCTAAAATAAATACCTAAATTTTTAGTTTTTATTTTACTTTATTTTTCAGCTCTAATGAAAAATTCAAATGATATGTGATAAAAAAAATCACTTTTATATATTTATTAAAAATATTAAAATAATAAAAATATTATTTCATCAATTATTTTTTTATAAAAGTATTAAACTTAAATATAAATGAATTGTTAAATTTTTTTTTCTATTGAAGTATAAATAAAAAATAATTATATTTATACTATTTAAAAATCATATCAACAAATTAATTTTTTTAAATAACTTTTGACAATGTACACACAATCAAGATAGATTATAATCGCGGGCCGGGCCTGAAAAAATTATTTTAAAACCATTCCAAACCGTCGTCCATGCCGTATCTATACGACAACCTTAAAAAATAGCACCACAGAGCTACAAACTCCAAAATCAATGTGATTACCCGCCCACCCCAAAACAACATACAAAAATGTTAAGGAATGTAATTCAATTGATTATATTCTAGATTCATATTTTTAAAATTATTAATTTAAATTTTATAAATTTTAAATCATTGAAAATTTATATAATTATTAATTTTATAACCATAAAATTAGTGAAAAATATGCATAAACTCATACAAATACTAATATTAAAAATAAAAAAATAAAAAAAAACAAAATCAGACAAGCCTGCGAGACAGTAAAGATTGACCGTTAGTTAGACTCTTCTTGTATCCTTTATATACCTCCCTTTTTTTCCCTTTATAATCCATTACCATTTCTCCTACTTTCAATAATCCAGTCTAGAAAATGAGCCGGTGGTGGGCAGGTGCAATTGGAGGTGCCAAGGTAAAAACAAACCATCCCATTTGCAAATCTTCACTTTATTTCAACTTTTGAATTATGTTGTTACTTAACGTTTAATTTTTTGGGCAAATGTTTTGCAGCAGCAGTCTGAAAATGGCAACGCGTTCCGAGGACACCATAGCGTGGCTCTAGTAATAGGCGTAACTGGCATTGTTGGCAACAGCTTAGCTGAAATCCTTCCACTCTCCGACACACCTGGTGGACCATGGAAAGTCTACGGAGTGGCCCGTCGTCCACGACCAAACTGGAACTTAGACCACCCTGTTGAATACATCCAATGTGACATATCTAACACGGCGGAAACTCAAGCAAAACTCTCCCAGCTAACTGATGTTACTCACATTTTCTACGTCACATGGGCCCTCCGATTCACGGAGGCCGAGAACATCGAAGCTAATAACCTCATGTTCCGCAATGTCCTCCAGGCTGTTATCCCCAACGCCCCCAATCTCAAACACGTTTGCCTCCAAACTGGTCTTAAACACTATGTTGGTCCATTCGAGCTGGTAGGCAAGATCGAACCACATGACACTCCTTACACGGAGGATCTGCCCAGATTAAGCGCACCCAATTTTTACTACGATTTGGAAGACATTCTGGCGGGGGAAGTGGCAAAGAAAGAGGGAGTGACTTGGTCTGTGCACAGGCCGCATACAATTTTGGGGTTTTCTCCATATAGTTTGATGAACATAATGGGCACCCTTTGTGTTTACGCTGCTATATGTAAACATGAAGGGATGCCTTTACTGTTCCCTGGGACCGAGTCTGTTTGGGATGCTTATTCCATCGCATCTGATGCAGATCTGATTGCTGAGCAGGAAATTTGGGCAGCTGTGGATCCTAATGCACGAAATGAAGCGTTTAATATCCACAATGGAGATGTTTTCAAGTGGAAGCATTTGTGGAAGGTTTTGGCTGAACAGTTCGGGATAAAAAAATACGGGTTGCCTGAGAGTGGGAAGAAAGTGAGCTTGACGGAGTTGATGAAGGATAAAGGAGCGGTGTGGGAGAAAATTGTGAAGGATAATCAGCTGTTGCCTAACAAGTTGGAGGAGGTAGGAGTGTGGTGGTTTGCGGATTTTGTGCTGGGTGCGGAGTCCATTATTTCGTGTATGAATAAGAGCAAGGAGCATGGATTTCTGGGGTTTAGGAATTCCAAGAATTCATTGATTTCTTGGGTGGACAAGTTGAAGGCTCATAAGATTGTTCCTTGAGCTGGGTGGGTCTAGGTTTGCTTGTTTTTTACCGCTGTAGTAGGTTGTTTTCAAAAATAATTTTGAAGATCGATGGATTTTTCTTCTTGTGGGTGAATTCTATTAAAGCATATATCTGTATTCTGAAGAAAAATGCATTTGCTGGAGGTCTGTTTCTCTTTTGGTTGTTCTTGTCAGTAATTTATAATAAAAGGAAAACTCTCTCTTCTCTTTGGGCTACTAGTAGTATCAATTAACAACTTGGGTTGCTTCTCTTTCATGTCAGGACCCACAGCCCATAAGATAGATAACTTAAACTTTGTAATACCTGGGGAAACATTAACATAAAAAAAAAAAAAAAAAAAAAACCAAACAAATAGTTAAAAGAGGATGGATTTTAGGTAGTGATTTATACCACAATAATATTATTTTTTAATTTTATTTTTTACATCAACACATCAAAATAATTTTAAAACATCAAAAATAAAATAAAATTTAAATTTTATAAAACAAGCTTTCCAACACAAAAACAACCAATTACTCAGTGTTATCCAGGTGTAGATATTGTAGCAGTGGCAATCCTATATTTTTTCACCAGTTTCTTTTTTTTAAGAAAAAAAAGCTGAAAAATGATGGATTTTCATTGTTCATCCTCGATATTATAAATTTGTAGATATTGCGCAGTGGCACTCTTGTGATTTTCAAACAATTTTTTTTTTGAAAAACTTTCGTTTATATCTTTCTTTTAAATATTCACTCTCTCATTATAGATATCGTGAAATGTAGTTCTTATAGCCATTTTTAGAAAAAAAATATTATTCGATTTTTTTAATAATTTCTTTTTTTTTTCTTTTCACATGGGTTCTTTTCCATGATATCTTTCTTTATTTGCTTTGATCACGTCCACTAAATCAAAAGATATCAATCTCTCTCTCTCTCTTTTTCTTTGTTCTTATCTTAAAAGATGTGGACGTTTCTTGATGTTATTGGAAATTTTTTTATATATATTTCCTTAACCTCTGTTTAGTTCCTTCTTGTTTGCCTAGAAAGTAAGCCACCATAACTGAAAGAATTGAAGCTTGACATATAAGGGTATTACTGTTGTTGACTTTCTAAAACTATGCATAAATGAAGGGGAAAATAAAACTATGAGCTTGTTTGGACTGACCCTCATTTTTGTACATGCTTAATTTTTCATACTAGCTTGAAAATGGCCCGTCTTTTTTTGAAAGCATAGAAAAAAGGCTCCCTCTTTCTGTTTCTGTTGTTTTTTGCTCAGAAACCAATTGGGTTTTTCATGTTTGTCCTGAAATTGTTCGTCAATTGTTGAATGAGAGCATGTTTGTGCCTAGATTACAGGAGAAAAACGAGGATGGAACAGTGAATATAGAGTGTGGTTCGGTGTTTGGAGGATTTAGAATTCCTCGAAGTTTTTTGAAACTTCAAGCCAACCAGAAGAAAAGGAGTTCTGATTACAGGGAACTTTTGCACACTTATGATCAGTTGACTGATAGATTAATGAAGAGCTTGGAGAAAGGAAAGAGCAAAATCTCAAGGTATTTTTGCACGGTTAGTTTTCAATTTGATTTATTATATTTCATATTTCTAGATACTGCAGGAAAAGAAAGGGATGGATATTGAATTATCAGTTTACTTGTATCAGTTGTATGTGTATAGACAGCAAGCAACTCATTACTTCATCTGTCTTTTGCATCTTTTCTTTTTTTCACGACAATAATAATATCTGACGAGATTTTGCAACCTCACCTATTGATTTTGCAGCTTGAAATGTTTGTGTTTTTGCCTTTGGAACTGTTGGTGGAAATATATAGAGGTGTCAAAAAGATGCAACTCATAAAGATGCAGTTTTTTTTAATTATATTAAATACCAAAGTCAATGCTATCATTTGACGTCCAAGGGCAAGGACGCACACCACAACGCAAGAAGATAACTGGTAAAAGACTACAGGAGTAGTAAATAACAAAGACAAAATGAAAGAACAATTTCACCTACCACTTTGGAAAGTTGATTACAATCCACGCCCTCCTATTCCTAAGAAATAGCCAAAGAGAGGTCTACAGGGGCCTCTAATTTCATTTCTTTTTTGTTGGGGATTATCGATCTTAATTCTCTTTTGACGGGTATGGCTTGTTAATCTGAAATTCTCTAGATAGTGCTGTGTTATTATTGTCTAGATTTATTTTTTTTATATATAGTTTCATTTGGATCTTCAATTCAAGGTTGAGAGGAATTCGGATGAATATTCTCTTAATTCTTGTTATTGAATGGTTGGGTAGTTAACTCATCTTATAATATGGTCTACAGTGGGATCTCGTGGTGTTAATAAAAAATTATATTGTTTGTTTAATATCTAGTTTGATAAAATAAAATTTAATTTTATTAATTTAAAATAATTAGAGTTTCAAATACCAAATTCAAAACTTAAACAAATATTTAGTTCTTTTTTTTGAACTAACATTAGTACTGGTTTGCACTTTAAAAGAAAGAGTTTATGTCCTTATTTTTTCAATCACTAACTTTTTTCTTATAGAAAATTACATAAATCATCCTATATTTTGGTCCAAATTGTAATCAGCCATTATAGTTTGAAAATCTATTATTTACATCCCGAATGTTACGCATAGAATAACAATAACGCTGAAATTGTCTATACTTGTTTTTACTTTGGGAATTAGAGTAAAAGTAATCATTGTTAAATTTTATCTTTATTTTTTAATTGTTTTTTTATTTTGGTTTTTTAAAAAAATAATATTTTTTTAAAATTTTTTTATCTTAATCATGAATTGAATTTTATTATTTTCTTCAATAGGATGATTTTGGTCATATGAACCTGATCAATCGAGTTGATAGTAAAAATTTAACCCGAGTTGACATCAATTTTTTTAGATATATTTTTTATATTGATTTTATTTTTCAATTTCATCCTTCAATATTAGATTTATTAGAAGTTATGCTTCATAATTTTTTTTTCTTTTTATGAATTTATCTTAATCTCAAGACCTAGCGCAGGCTTGACGAGATAACCTAAGTTGACTCCAGTCTTTTTTAGTTATTTTTTTAAGAATGAATATTTTTTTATATCGTCCTTTAATATTAGTTAGTATGAGAATTCCTTGCGAGTTTGGCAAGTTAACATTGGTTGACTAGAGATTTTTGTCAATTATTTTTGTAACAATGAATAATTTTTTATTTTATTCTTCAAACATTTGGTTGGTTTGAGAAGTGTACATCATACTTTGTCATGTTTTTCCTTCTATTGAGTTATCATGCTCACATAATCCGGCTCACGGGATTTAGTGAATTTTATCCAAGTTTGTTGGTGTTTTATTTTTTTAGGGTTTTTTATTTTGTTAAATTTTTTTATTTTATCCTTCTACATTTGAATTGTTGGGACTTGAACATTGTATTTTTTTTTTTATTGGGCTTTCATGGCTTCACTATCCATGTCACGGGTTTGACATTCTAATTTAGGATGAGTAGGGTTGTTTTTTTTTTTATTTTTCAATTCATCTTTAATATTAGATTGTTTGATAATTAAATTTTATAATTATTTTTTTTTAACAAGTATTTTTTATGTGCAGGTTGTCATGATCACTTTTTTTTTTATTTTAATTTAATTTATTTATTGTTGTTGCTTTTTTTCTTATCATAAAATTAAATGAAACCATTTTTTTGGACCTATTTAGATTCTTTAACATCTTAACAGCGTTTAAATATTTTTTTTACATTAAATTGTATTTTTAATCCACTGTGCGGCATAAAGCGGGCCTTCTATTAGTAAGAACCATATAAAATATTCCACTTGTATATTTAGAAAAAACCACATATAGAAATAATAATTTAAGGATAGAAAAATTATTATAGGAATCAAGGTAACATAAAATGAGTTTGTATCATGTAACGGGAAAACGACTAGGAACCTACCAAGCAAAATAAAACATTTAACTATCGCACTTGAGGATCTTGGCCCGGTGATTGAAGGACTTGTTCCTTTTCTTTGCATCTTAGGTTCAAAACTACCATGCACGCCTGTCACCCGCGGTGCCTTACATGCTCACTGGGTTTGCAGGATGTTCAGTGAGCCGTGGGATTAGTCGTGGTACGCGCAAGCTGACCGGACACCCACATGTAAATCAAAAATAAAAAAAAAATAAACTATCACTATACTTCAAAATAAAATTGTATTTATGCTATCGGTGGACTTGCAGCGATCCCAAGGCCAGGAGTTGGCCACACATGTCATAGCATGCGTCTGATAATAGTGGAAAAAACCAACTTTAGTACGGTTATCGAAGCGGACCAAGACACGTGCAGAAAAGCAACGATACAGCTTTGACCGTTAGGTGCTGTTTGTTTTTATTTTTTTTTTAAATAAAATTTTTATTTTGTTTTAAATTATTTTTTAAATATTTTAAAATAAATTTTAAAAATAAAAAAGAAATATTTCTAAGCCAGAAATATTTAAAAAAACACTATCGTAGTTCCAGAAAAAGTAATAACTAATAAGCTAGCGAGGATCTCCTTGGGCTTTCCTGATTTATTTTATCTACTATCATCCTTTCCTGTCTCCTCCTGATTCAAATTCAATCAAAAGAATAGAGAAAAATGAGCTGGTGGTGGTCTGGTGCTATCGGCGCTGCCAAGGTAAGGATTCAACAACCCTCTCGCTGTTATCTATCATACACCCACAACCCACACAGACACACACACATATGTGTATATATCTTTTTTTTTTCTTGAATTTGCAGAAAAAAACCGAAGATGATGAAGCATCAAGAGGTTACCAAAGCGTGGCCCTGATTCTAGGTGTTACCGGGATTGTTGGCAACAGCTTGGCAGAGATTCTCCCACTCTCAGACACGCCTGGTGGCCCATGGAAAGTCTACGGCGTCGCCCGACGTTCCCGCCCCAACTGGAACGAGGATCATCCGGTGGAGTACATCCAGTGCGACATCTCCAATACTGCCGAAACCCAATCCAAGCTTTCTAAACTCACCGATGTCACCCACGTCTTTTATGTTACCTGGGCCAGCAAATCCACGGAGGAGGAGAACTGTGAGATTAACGGTCTCATGTTCCGCAACGTCCTCCAGGCTGTTATACCTAACGCTGCCAATCTCCGCCATGTCTGCCTCCAAACCGGAGGGAAGCAATATGTGGGTCCCTTTGCGTTATTAGGCAAGATTGAAGCTCATGATCCACCTTTCACGGAAGATCTGCCCAGATTAGGATTTCCCAATTTTTATTACACATTGGAAGATGTTATGTTCGAGGAAGTGGCAAAGAAAGAAGGGGTGACTTGGTCTGTTCACCGGCCTGGTGCTATATTTGGGTTTTCACCTCATAGCTTGATGAATATCATTGTGACTATTTCTGTTTACGCTGCAATATGCAAGCACGAGGGAGTTCCGCTGATCTTTTGTGGATCGAAAGAGGCATGGAATGGTTACTCTATAGCTTCTGATGCAGATCTGATCGCAGAGCATGAAATTTGGGCGTGCGTGGATCCTAATGCACAAAATGAAGCTTTTAATATCCAAAACGGGGATCTGTTCAAATGGAAGCATTTGTGGACGGTTTTAGCAGAAGAGTTTGGGATTGAAAAGTATGGATTTGAGGAGGGGGAGAGTAGTGTGACCCTTGCGGAGAAGATGAAAGACAAGGGACCAGTGTGGGAGGAAATTGTGAGGGAGAACCAGCTACTGCCTAACAAGCTGGAGCAAGTTGGGGGATGGTGGTTTGCAGATTTGATGTTCAGCAGAACGGGTTCTGTCCTTTGTTTGAATAAGAGCAAGGAACATGGATTTTTGGGATTTCGCAATTCCAAGAAATCATTCGTTTCGTGGATTGACAAGATGAAAGCTTACAAGGTTGTGCCTTGATATGGTTGGTTTTGGGTTTTGTTGCTGTAATCTCTGTTTTCAAAATATAATAATTGGAGAGTGATCAAGGCTTTGTGCTCCATTGTAACTGGTATGATGTCAGCTATTTTAAAGAAAGTTGCATGTGTAGTCGGTCCAATTCTATTTCCTTGTAAAACCTACCACTTTAGTTGGTATTATCTTGCTGTCTGCATTCTGCATTCTGCATTCTGCATTCTGCTTCATTAGATTGCTCTTCTACTTGTAAAAAAATTAGAAAATCTTGCTGCCCTTGAAATATTTCAGTTATAAATGATAGGAAATTTTTTAGTGATAAATATATTAAAATAATATTTTTTTTTTATTTTTTAAAAAATAATTTTAACCTTAAAACACATTAAACAACTTGAAAAATACTAAAAAAAAGTTTAAAATAAAAAATTAAATTTATGTTAAAAATATTTGTACAATACAAAAAAAGGTATTATTCTATCACGAAGCTCTTCGGTGAACGATTAAATTAGTAATTGTTTTTATAGTAATTTCTTTTTAAAAAAACTGTTACTTCAAGACGTTTAAATCATAATAGCTAAAGAGAAAGTGCATACCTTTACTACCAGGCATCCCTCTCAGATTATTCTTGACACGTCTTTGAAGGCCAGCAAGAGCTGCTAAATTAAATTTTAAATAAAAGCTTTAACAAGAAGATTTTTTAAAACAGCTAATATATGATTGAAAAAAATTTATCTTTTAGGATAGTCAATTACTCGTGTGATAAACCGATTGTAAAACTAACTTCGGTTTATCATAAAATGTGGAAGATCATACATGTCGAGGTCAAGAATTTATTACATATCCATCAAACAAAGCCAAAATCCGGTCTGGTTCCTTGCAAAAACACTTTACTTTCATGACTAGACGCGATTTTACTTTCATTGCCAGCAACATAGCAGAAATGCACGAAGGCATTTGGACGTTATTGTTGCCTCTATTCAGTTTGTTATGTTGTACATTTTCCATCATATAACACGATTATACATTTTTCTAAAATCACATTATTACAGGTACATGAATTGTATGAAAAATAAAATAATAGTTAGATGAAGTTATGAAAACTTCACACAAGATTCAGCTTTTCACAATTGTGATTATATAGCTAGTAGAGTGACTAGGTTTGTTCACCGGTTGGTGGGTTCACGAAATGATTTCCACGCTCATTTCAAAAATAAGTTTTTTTTATTGAAATAAAAGACTATCTAATATTTAAGATAGGAAGAAAAATAATGTACTAAAAGTGAGAGCAGGAGAAAAATATGTTTAGGGGGGGGGGTGGTCTACTCTGTTGTTCTGAATGTAGTTTTATTTTTTGGGCTGTAAATGAACTTGTGTGAAGTTAAATTGTTTCGCCTGAAACTTTTATTATATATTTCGTACTAAATTTATTCCACCGGAAGTTTTTTTATGTTTCTGTATATATTGTGGAAATGTTAGTTTTTGCCGAAAAAATCTGATGACGATGTTGCCGCATCACGAGACTACCAGAGTGTGGGTGTAGCAGGATTGAATAGTCGGCAGCAGCTTGGCTGAGATTCTCCCACTCCCTGACACTTCCATCGAAAGTCTAAGGTGTTGCTCGCATTCCGCGGCCTGCAAAAATAAAATTTGGATTGATAAGAAGATTTCCGATAATTTGGTTATGATCATCATCATGTAGCTTTTACCTAGAAGCAGTCAAAAGTTGAGTTAATGCAAGGGAATTGGTAGATGGCATCCCTTCTAAGTGGACCGGGCCAGTTAATATAATAATAGTTTGCAGGCTTGAGAGGCCTATTTTGAATTCTTGGTGGGCTGGGTAGAAGCGAAGGAACAGAGAGAGAGAGAGAGAGAGAGTTGTGTTTTTGAAATCGTACCTCCACTCGACTACGGTATATTCTTGCCTCTCATTTATTTTATTTATGTACCGACTGTTGCTGCGCAGCTCCAAAAGCAATGGTGCTTACAAATTTTAGTGGACGTGGTGTTGGATTCGGTATGCTTGTTACTACAATTAATTTTGATTTTCTTCTTCTATCTCTCTGTCGTTTATGCGAAATTTGATTTCAGGTTTCGGTGTTGGTTGTGGCTTTGGCGTAGGCTGGGGTTTTGGGGGTCAGTTTCTTTTCCTTTTCCTTTTTTTATTTCACTTTCAAGTCTTGCTTGTGATGTTATTTGAAGAAAACCCAGCTAAGCTAAATATATCATGCTGCTTCTCTGAATTGTGGGGTTCTTATTTGATTGGAATAGGCGGTTGGGTTGGGAGTGATTTCTGCCTTGAATTTTGATTATGGGGTTGCCTTATTTTCTTGAAGTGTTGTCCTTAATTTTTCATAACCAAACACTGCTTTTGATCCAAATTCAATTTTGAATCTTCTGCCCATCTTCTTCTTCTTTGTCATGTATTTTTGGGTTTTTTTTTTTAATTTTATTTCCAGGGCAGTATATATAAATAAATACTTTGCTTGGACAGTGAAATTGTTGAGAAATTCGTAGAACCTAAGGAATGAAGAATCTAACAATCATCACTTTGCCATTCTCTTAAGGTGGTAAGGGTATTTTTAGTGTAGTCTTCACATTAGGTGGTCTTTCTGGAGATAAAACAACAAACTGTCCTTCTACAGTGTTGATTGTCTGGTAGATGTGGGTGATGCATGGATCCGTTTGGTTAAGTGTGGTTGGGATTCAATTCTTGTTCAACTCAACCAGTCTCGGTTCTTCAATCCTGCTCGGTGGAGTTATGTGTCGCTTGCTATTCAAGGCTGGGGCATAATTTCAATGAATTGATCTAGTGTTGCCTTTACCTTCTACCACAGCTGACAGAAAACAGCTGATTGTGTCCTCATGTTCTGCAAAATATGAGCTACATCCAATAACTATTGTGAATGATATCCGATCGTCAAGAACAACTTTGTGATATTTAGAATTTTGCATGACGATCCCATGATCCTTGATATAAAACTTGTCTGGTTGATGTGTGTGGTAGAATAGTCACCTCATCTGACTTGCTGTTTGAGACTCTGCGTAAATCATCCCTTTGATTGTGAACTGAGCTACCAATTTGCTTACGTATATGTTTGTCTGGTGCAGGCATGCCTCTGAATATTTTGGGTCTTGGTGCAGGTATGCACCTTCTTGTCTCTTTCCTCAAATGTAGATCTTAGACTATCATTCATATATATATCTCTTGGTCTATAAATAATGCATTCAAGAATTGTTCAGAATTAGGACCTTTGTTTTGCAGGTGCAGGCTGTGGGGTTGGTCTAGGCCTTGGATGGGGCTTTGGCACTGCCTTTGGGAGCCAGTATAGGTCATCTACTGTCACATTTCAGGGCATGGAATTGGCCAAAAAAGAAGAAAGTGATGACAATCAGTCTTGAGTATTTGTTATGAAGCAAAGTTTATGCATTTCTTGTGTTTTTTTTTCTCCTTTATTTCCTATGAAGTTTCCAATTGCCATGGCACTGTGAAAAAGAAGAAGCAGCTTGCTCTTCAACCTATTTCTAGGTTCAAAGTACTGTAGTGTCGAAATCCCGTTGTTCAATTTAATGGAACATGGAAATTCTACATGCCAGGATAGTTTGTACGTCTATGAAATAAATGATGATTTAAAAGCCGAAATCAGAATATCCCCCAAAAGTACCCGGTTTCCATGCAGCACCTTCCTGGCGAAGTGGCAACCAGAGTGAATTTCTAATAAAGAACCTGATGTTTTATTATTTTACTTGGATCAAGTTTGTAGCTGTATCTCGTGATGAACTCCTTTATATCTACACTTCACTAATCGATGAACTCCTTTCATTGTTTTATCTACGATGTCTACAAATTATTTTATGGAGATGAAAACGTCTCACAGAACTTCTTGGCAATTAAGGTAGTTTTTTTGTTCTTTTTTCTTTTTTGGTACAATAAGAAAGAAACGGAGACTGGTAACGGACATAAATTGCACCCAAAGCGTCACCCAGCAAAACAGAGTATTTCCATTTTGATTACTCCAGTCTACTTTGCTGGTTTTACTTTCACTGAGGTTTTTAATTCTACCTTTGACGAGAATTTAATGGGTTTATGAGTTTAAAATTTTATTATTCAGTATTTATATTTTTTTTTATTATTATTATAACTAGCAAGTATCATATTTTATAATCAACTAAAATAAATACAGAAACAGAAACAAAGTTACTTAGTTCGACAGCAATGGCCTCCCTCCGCTGATCATGCATGCCGCCATGGAAGCTGGCAGCAAAGACGCCTCCGAAGTTCTCCTGAATGCTTGCTGGCAGAGTAAAAAGAAGTTCCCTCATTTCTCTTGATTTCCTCTTCATCCCCATTAGTAATTAACTAAAACAGCTTTCGTCTCATTATAATTACGAAGATATCCTCTAATTGTACAGTAATTCGGTCTGGGTTAATATTAGGAACAATTGCATGTGCAGGGAAAGGGAAGTCAAATTCTGATTCTAGTGAGAATTACTTAGAAGATAGGGTTAGTTTTGTGGATACAGCTTGCGTATCCTTCTAATGTCTTGAGGTTGTTGGGTTGCTCAGTGTGTTTTTGTTAATATGATTCTATTGTAGTGCTGGACTGCAGCTTGCCATTGTTTGATAAAAAATGAACCTATCTTCAGCAATTCCTTCACGTAAGCAATTTCAACATAGAAATCTTTATTTTAATCTAATAATTTAAATTATTATATAGAATTTTAAAATATAATTTATATTAATTTTTAATATATTTTCAAGTAAAAACTTTTCAAACTAGAAATTTACACAGATTCACACTACTTTATACTTGATTTTTTTTTTTTACTTTAGTCTTGATTTTTTTTTTTTTATTTGATAATAAAATTTAAACTCGTGATCGATCATAAAATTCTGATATCATATTAAAAAAATATCTCAATCTAAAATTTTAAAATATAATTTATATTATTTTTTTATCTATTTTTTTTTTTAATGTTTGCGGCAACTGGATTTCTCCTCTTGTTGAAGTTCGGTTACACCTGATGCATACGCGAACATAATTAACTCCCTCTTTAATCTTCAGCCATGAATCATAAATTGTTTAAAGGCTTTAGATTCAGAGCCTCTTATAAAGACAACTGGAGATCCATTTTCAGTTCACATACAATTCTTTCCCTGGGCTTCTGTACAATTATTCTCCCTTTTTTTCTACGTCCTCTGATCACCTCAGAGAGCAAATATAAACGTTACAGCTGGTTCAGCCGGCACATTTGTTGGAAAATCAGAGAAGAGATTAAAAATACACAGAAATTCAGGCACATGTCCTATGAATGATAATCATTTGTGGGATTTCTTCAAGATTTCGGATCATGTCCAGCTGAAAGCTATTGGACTACGGACAACATGCTTCCCGTCTGACCATTCCAGATGAGCAAAGCTGTTTGTACCGGAGGGCATGGATGTAGCGGTAAAAGTCACTGTGTAACTCTTTTTCTCATATTCTTTGGCAAAGCTCAGGGATTCTGGCTCAACTAACATCTTAACAGATGTAGTTTGTGATGTCATCGAAACCTTGTATGTTGCTGGAGCACCAACATTTTTCAGAGTCCTGGTGTATTTGACTGTACTTTTCACCCCAGCTCCGCCCTCCTTGCCTGAAGCAGTTTGTAGTGGAACAGAGAACGATGGGTAATTAAGATCCCCCAGGCTGTATTTCTTGCTCGAGTCGCAAATGAAGTCTTTAGTTGTGATTTGCTTAATGTCTGATGCACTATAGTTTAAAGCACAAAAGAAGCTTATGTAGTCATCAACAGTGGCATCATAGACAAGACCAGGATCAAGGGCTGCTACTGGATTTACATGTCCAGCTCCATAATCGAATGGCGTAGATGGTTGTCCTGTCGCCACGTCTAATATGTTTTCCCCATTTTTGTATGTTGCATAGGCTGTGGTCATGAGAGCGGACTTAATGGCTGCCGGACTCCAGTCCTGGTGAGCAGCCTTGATGAGTGCAGCCAACCCACTTACATGGGGACATGACATTGATGTACCTGAAATGATATTGAATTCTACATGCCTCTTGTCGTTTGATAGCCCAGTTGGGCCAACTCCCCCAGTCCATCCCGCTAATATGTTGACTCCTGGTGCTATCAGGTCTGGTTTGAGTACTTCTGGAGTGACCAGATTCGGACCTCTGGAACTGAATGCCGCTACCACAGGCGATGGTTCAACTCCAAGCTTTGTACCTCCAGAAGCAATCGTGCCCATTGGCTTTGGATCAACGAAGGCATAATTCTTAATTGCATTTGCGGTTCTTAGGCCCACAGCGGCTGTGGGAAGAAGATGTGCGTCAGCGACTAGCTCTTCCCCATACAGCTCTGTGTTTGCAAGAATCATCCCTAGGCCACCAGAATCTTTCACCACCAAGCCCTTTTGGACCCTGCTATTCCCCCCTCGATCACATATCACAATTTTCCCTGCAACTTGTGCAGGAATCAAATTTCCTGTCATGCAAAGGCTGCCGCTTGTGGAATTGCTCACGTTACCAGCATAAACCAGGGGCAGCAACGAATCAGATAATGGCTTTCCACTATAAAGCGATGTACCCGAGTACTTCTTACCATCTCCAAGGCTCACAAAGGCTGGGAAATCACGGTCCAACGTTCCAGCACCTACAGTCGTTATCCAAGGAGCGACATTAGACAAGCTGCCTGGACTTGGCCCACCATTTCCGGCCGAGCATGAGACAAGAATTCCCTGTGCTGCTGCTCGGAAAGCTCCAATCGCAACTGTATCTCGAGTGTAATCTGAGAGTCCTCCTCCAATAGACATTGACATGACATTAACGCCATCTGCAACAGCCTTTTCCATTGCTGCTAAAATATCAGAGCTAAAACATCCACCCAACCAACACACCTTGTAAGCTGCTACTCGAGCTTCTGTAGCCATTCCACGTGCTATCCCAGAAGCATACCCGAAAAGGCTAGCTCCTGAGACAGCTGATCCAGCTGCTGTAGTTGCAGTGTGAGTTCCATGGCCATCATCGTCTCTCGGTGACTTTGACTCCATTGTTTCGTCAATAGGTCCGAAAGCTGCTTCATACCCTTTTGAGAAATATTGTGCACCTATCAGTTTCCGGTTACAGCTTGATGAATTGAAGTTCTTACCCACCTCACAAGAACCTTTCCAGGTACTTGGTATTGGGCCAAGCCCTGTGTCATCAAAGCTTTTTATCTCTGGCCAGACACCGGTGTCCAGTACTCCAACAATCACCTCACTTAGGGAGGCAGATGCAGGGAGGAGGACAGCATCACTTTTTCCCAATCCAAGGAACTCCGGGGTATGAGTTGTGTGCAGCTTGTAAATCATTTCAGGTAGGACCGATAGAATTCCGGATTGTTTTTCAAGTAATTCAGCTTCCTCTGGTGTGAGTTGGGTGGAAAAGCCGTGGATTATGTTGTTGTAAGTGTAAAGCATGTCAGCAGATTCTGATACGGATTTTAAAGATGAATCATACCATTGGAAATGATCATAGTAAGTCGCTGGCATATTGGACTTGTCCATTTGAATTATGAAAGTCTTCTTCGTTTGCTTCTTCACTTCTGCTACCGCATACGTGTAACAGAAGCACAGAACCAGAAGTGCAGCTATCAGTTGAGGCCCGAACTTCAAGTCTTTCATCTTCATGGCATGTCTTTCCGACCTCATATTGGAGAATTCAGGCAGTATATAAAATGTTATACTTCTGGTAACTTATCCTGTTTTAAAGTGCAGGGAGAATAGAAACTGAGGTTTGCATAGGAATAGGGAAGATTCTCTTGGCTCCTAGGTCGGTCTCCACGGGGTTTATTTATATAACAGGTTGAAACCTGGTTTGGCTCGAATGAATTGTTGTCTAGAACTCCGAATAGGAATTGGAGCTAGCAGAGGAGGTTATGAAGCTTATCAAACTTAGCAGTGCTTTATAACTAGTTGTTTAACTCTTGAAATCTTCTGCAATGGCACTAGTGTAATATACTCTGGTTTTCTTATACTTGGAAACCAATCAAGTTTTAGTACTACAGTTAGGGACAGATTTATGCACGAGTAAAAGCAGTCCTAGAGCAGAAATGCACGGTATTGATGGCTGTTAAATAATCATTAATTTTCCCACGTGGCACCATTATCTCTGGATTCCTGAATGTTATTCCAATTAGTGGCCGGCTTGTTGAGTATCTCTGTCTTAAAAGGCAAGCATTAAAGGTAATGCATTTTCCTACAGAGTCGGATGCCGAACACAGGGTGCGATGTTGAAGGATTACGAGTTTTCGTATGTAATATCCAGTATTCCGAAGCCATTTCATGGCCTTTGGCCAGCATTACAAGGCCGGTGTCTTTGGATTTCTCTAGGAACACTTGAGAAAGTTCCCAGATAATGATGAGCTACACTGTGAATCAAGTAATATTCAGTTTACTGGGTGTATTTGTACTCTCTTTTTTTGCCGGTTATAAGCACTTCTTCTTGCAGCCACATGTTCTGTAGACAGGTGCTTCCATGTCTTCATCCTCCGCGAGCAGGTGGCCACAGAATTTGCAGGTTCTATCTGAACAATCCCTCTTGAGAGGATAGATTAGATAGACCTCAGTAGTCAGTGGGGAGCGGGAATTCACGAAATCTGCCATTCTTTCTAAACTTTACAGGTCATCGTGCGTAAGAGCAAGTGACACGGGAATCATAGCTGCTTTAAAATCCTATCGTAAATTATGGATTCCTGCTTTCACTCAACGTAATATAAACAATTAAACAGATACAGTACTGCTTTTAGGCAGCTGTTTCCTTTCCTTTCGCAACTTTATAAAGAAGATGAAGTTTCCAAACAGAACAAGACAAGCGTATTTTATTAAACTTGACTACAGAAAGAACGCCAATCGCCTCTGTGGATCCATTTTTTGGCCACCAATAATATATGTTATCCCATGTAGCTTGACATGGCGAAAAGATACTGTGTTTTTAACCCTCAATAATCATCCGCCTGTGTTTAGTGGAAAGAGCACTGGTGCAGGACTGAAGTCATGGCCTCTAACCACTGCCGTAATGAGCAATTATCAGTGCCAATTCGTGGTGGGTGGTGGGTGGAGATTTTGGGCCATCTAGATGGAGTAAGTGCATGGCTGAGAGAAGAGAGCAATAAAAATAAAACTTTATGGAAACAAAAGCTGAGGACAAGTGGCGGTGCTGTCCAATTATCACAAAGTAATCAAAGGTCCCTAAGAAAAAAGAACCTTTTTCTTTGATTAGATGATGGAATCGTTGTAATGTTTAATCATGACAGACACCCATGTGGTTGTTTCTCACAGTCTTACAGCTATATTTTTTCTGACAACTAGCTGGAATGGGCCCCGCCACTAATTATTGCCTCATTGTCTTCTATTTTGAAATGCTTGTATTTGTACCTCGTTACGTATCCATCAGTCATCATCACCTGTTTGTCTGGTCCTTGTTTTATTACAGCTCTCATTTAAGGGCTAGCAACGGAGAAAGGTAAATATAGCCATCTCCCAACCGCTCCTAATAAACTCCTTTTATTTAACTATATAATAATACTAATAAAGAAATTAAAAAAACATTGACAGTAAGTATGCTTTTGATTTTGTACTCATTTTTGCTGTTATGATTTGAAAAATTAGGTTAAAAAAATTGTAAATTGTAGTACTTTATAACTGTTTTTCCTTTTTTAGATAGAGTTTTAAGTGGAGTTCGGGCAAATCAGTGGTATTCTTACTGTTAGCTAATAAAAGGGACTGAAAATTTGTTTAAACTTGAAATTTGATTCGTGAAACTTTAATTATTTTAAATTAATAAAATTTTATTTTATTTTTTTTAAATTGAATATCAATGGTGTGAAGAAAAATCTACTAACATCGTAAGATTTCAGTGCTCATACATAAAAAATAAATTATTAAATTTAATTTTTAATCAATACAACATTAAATAATTAAGTAAAAATAACAAAATAAGTGGGAGAAAAACCAATAGACCGATCAAATAAGCTTTTATTGTTTTATTCCGGGGATCCAATGTGAAAGCTCTTAGAAGGCACAATATAAGACATCGATCCTATTAGTTTTTTCTTTTATTAATGTTGCTAAAATAGCAGTATTTATTATCTTACACATTTGTACGAATGCAATTGGCATGGAGTGTTTGTTTTCAAAAATAACACATTGACTAGTAATATAGATTCAAAATATCCTAATTGAAAACTTATTTTTTAAAATATAACAGTTATAGAAGAAATGCGAGTGGTTCATGCGTGATCAAGCAAAAAGCGCATCATAACCTTATAATTATTATTATTAAATCCAAATTGATCTAGTGAGTTAACTCAAGGGTTAGACCAATCTGAACTTCTCAAAAAATCAACTAGTGTAACAACCCGATCGACCCGGTTAGTTAACCCGTGACTCGGGCATGACCCAGTTTTTTTTTATTCAAATGTGAGATTTGAAACTCATTAGTGTATATATACTTAATGTTCCCAAAAAAAATTATATTTTTTCAACGTGGGATAAAAAAACTTTTTAATTTAAATATTTCAACTTAAAAAGATAACATAATATTTTTTAATGTAGGATTTAAAACTTATTAGTATATATACTCTATATTCCCAAGAAAAAAAACTATGTTTTTTTAATGTAGGATTTGAAACCCATTAATATGTATACTCTATGTTTCTAAAAAAAAAACTATTTTTTTTATCGGCAATTTGAAACTCATTAGTATATATACTCTGTATTTTAAAAAAAATATATTTTTCTAATATAAAATTTAAAAACCAGTATAAAAAAAAGAAGCTATAACTACAATAACAAAAGGCCATTTTCCAGCTTTTGCGGTCGGTCACGCGCCTGCGCCTCTCGTGAAACTATATATCACTTCGAGAAATATAACTACGTTATTTTGAGTATATTTCTTAATCACTATATATATATATATGTCAATCTCCCCTCACTCTTTTTGTGGGAGTCAGTGTCACCACCGAATAATTAACATGTGAAACAATGTGAACAAAGGACCATTTGCCCATTCATGCCTCTTCTTCTTTTCCATGTTGGTATCCCATCAAATTCCAGTTATCAACATTCTAGTCGGCAGACACATAAAACAAAAGGGATAGAGGAGAGAGAGAGTGAGAGAATAATGCAAAGATCGAATCAGTGGTTGGGCGTGGTTTAATGATTATATCAAGAGAGATTTAAGGATAAATGGCAATTTATCAAATAAATAAGAAATTGAAGAGGGTGGATGCAAATACCTGATTGAGAATTTTGATAAAATTGATGTGCTCAAGTGAAAAAATTAAAGTTCAAGTCCTTAATTGAAAAAAACAGTATAACATTCGTGTATTAATAATGCAATTATCCCTAAATACAAAACATTATTCTTACTTATAGACCATGCAAGAGATTAAGTTATACCATGAGAATATTAACTTTTTAATCATATCTCCGTACATCTTTAATCTTCATTGACATTAAAACATCTTCATGAGTGGCTCTATCTGGGCAGGTAGACGTAGAGCTCCATGAAGCTGTGGGTTGCCACACAATAAAAATAAACTACGTTAGTCTCAACATCCTTTTCATGCCAGACCCTTGAAATTATTACTGGCCTGCAAAAAGTTTTCAAAATATTTTATGATGTTTCTAAAGCTTTATGATATTTATAATTTGAGCCCCCCAATAATTTAATCCACCCTCCAATGCGACTGTCATCGTCATCTTGCGAGAAATAATTAACAAAACTAAATAGCATGCGTACATTGAACTAGGTTAATATATATATATATATATATATATATATATATATATATATATATATATATAATTGTTTTATAACATCCGATAATGTTTCAAGACTTAATATGATGTAGAATGATATTTTTTTAAGTGTTTAGATAATAAATAATTATATGTTCATGTTAATATTATTTTTTCTAGAGTTGGGAAAATAGGTAGTGATAGAAAACTCAACACTTATAAAATGATTTTTTTATGGGATTTGGGGACTTTTGAATGATAAAATCAATGATTTTTTTAGTAAAAAATTGCAATAAATAAAAAAAAAAACTTTAAATTCCAAAAATAAGAGTTTTTGTTCTTGTTTTTTCATGATTAATACTTTGATAATTAAAGTATGAATACTTAGAAGAAAAAAAAATATAAACCATTAATCTTGGCGGTTTAAGAGGTATACACAGCCCTTGAATCTTGTTATGTTGTTTGAATGGAGGGGTTGTAATGTCATTTACTTCTGAAAATATTAATGATAGATAAATATTTTTTATATAATATTAACGAGGAATAAATATTATTTATATAATATTAATATTGATAGAAATATAGTATATCTTTTCAAGACTTTTATACTCCTAAAAGTATAGAAAAAAGATTATTCTACACATAAATATTTTATGTTTAAAAATCATAAAAATAAATAAATAAAGCCTCGTGGTGCAACACTGGCCCATAATAATTATCAGGCTCATATCCACTTCAACTAGCCACGACACTAAGCACTCAGTAATGGGTGTGATAGCTAGCAATTGCCGGAGATGATTAGTTTTGATCCATTAACATCTTTATGTGGCAGCTTAATTGGTTAATATGTGTCTTTAATTAGTCAAAGTTACAAGTTCAAGCAACACTAGGAATTATATTATCTTTTATGCAATAGTTGGGTAATCATTTGTATATTTCTTTTTTTTTTAAAAAAAAGAGTCTGATGACTTGTCTATTTCAAGCTCATCTACCCGAGCTTTGTTTTAATACGCCTAACTATGCTAAGTCATCCAAGCACACGTATCTAGATATACATATGTTTTATTGATGATTTAAGTTTTTTTTTTTTTCATGTTTTAATATAAAATTTTTTTTTATTGTATTTTTTTTCTTTGAACCTTTTCAATCAACAAGGCCATGTTAAGCAAAAAGTTGAATAATGAGGTTTCAAGTTTAAAATATTATACCGAGTTTAATAATAATACCAAAAGATTTTCTATAGTCTAAATACTTTTTTTTTTATCCAAGCTATACCGATAGCGTGAAAAACAACCTGGTTATCTTTCATAGACAAAAATTCTGAAGTACATGGTGTGTGACCGGAGAAATATTTACATATCATATGGCTAAAAACTTGCGAGCAGGAATTTAAGAGTCGGGTTGGGAAAATTAAGCCTTGTTTGTTTCAAGAAAAACGAAGCTATGGTAGTGATGATGGCTATGGGCCGGGTAGTGGAGGTGGAGGCTACGGCAATGCCAATGGGATTGCTGTGGGCCAAGGTGGTGGTGTTGGCTGGGGTGGCGTTGGAGGGGATGGCCACTTTAGAGGTGGGTTTCACTGGCCTGGTAATGGTGGGGGTATGGCTCGGGTTATGGTGGCGGCATAGGCACCGGGGACGGCGGGGCATATGATCACAACAATGTCCATAGCACTGGTTCTGTGTCAGAAAAACGATCTTAACATGCCATGTTTCACCAAATAAGAATTACTAATTTTTCTAGGATCGCTAATCAGGGGAATAAGGATAACATTTCTCCAAATTAGCTTTCAATGTATTCTCTATCTTAGTGAGTTTGTCAGCGTTTAGCAGCATGCTCTAAAAAATAGCAGTCGTTTACATTCATGAGTGCTGGTGTCATCCATGGCCACCACAAAGAAATGCGATAAAACAGTCAGGCATGGAAGCCATCCCTAACACCTGGCCACGCTTACCACATTCTGAGCTTTGCTTATAACTCGTTTCAGAATTACTTGGTAACGAATTCAAATTTATTGTCCACTTCCAAAGAACGGGAAATTAAAATCTAAGAGCCCTTGTGACAACTTCGGTGAACCCAAAATCATGAGCTCACAGGGCAGTCAAATGGTCTTGGTCATGTAACTTGCCATACCAGCAACCATGACATTCTGCAAATTATTTGACTGGTTAATTTTTCTCTATTTTTTTCGGTTTAACAGCCAAAAAGAAAGAAAAAACTTAACTCGGTTAAACATATCTAAACTCCAAGTGCAAAACATCATCCACCCTGTCTCATCTATATCCTTGTCAGCGTCAAGGGATGCCCCATATCAAATGCTAAGGAAATAGGAAAAAGATAAAAAGGGAGACTTTAACCTGCGAAGAAAAACAGAGACTATAGACAACTACTTTCCCTCCCAACAATTCCAAACGCGAGGAGCACTTTACTTGCATGTGAATGTATAATCGTAACAAGTATTTGACAAACAGCAATCGCTTAATTAGCGCGCAAGTCTTATAACACATTCTTTCACGTAATCCCAACATCGCTTCATAATTTTTCAGGGATTAGAATTAAAAAGGAGTCGGGACAATTACCCGGAAAGACTGGCATACGCATGCTCAAATATGCCTCAGGAAGAATGGTGCATTAACATCATATTATAATTCAATGATCCCAACCAGCTGGGCGATGAATCATGGGACATACATACACGTTGTATATATACAAATTCAACAATGCACTGCACACCCACGTTATTAGTATCATACAATGCATAGTTCACTTCCAAGGACATATAAATTATAGTATAGACAGGCAAGAACCTTACATAATTGAAGCAAAGATTATACTTAGCAACAAGATTTAGTCTTGTTTGTGGTTCAGCCAAAGGAGAAGGGTTCCATGGTTGGAGAATTCAAGCAGCAGAGCAATGCTTGTCGTTCTTCGGCCTGAAAATTTTCATATTAAATTGGTTACGTGTAAGCCCTGTGGCTTGTATACTGGGATAATTGGTAGTAAGACATTTCAATAAGAAAGAAATGAGTGACGACTAAAATGAAAATTCATTAGAGAAATGCTCAAGAATATGACACAAATCATGGATGGCAGATTCCCAATAGATTGTCGCTAGTGATTGTCAAGTAGCAGACGAAAGCTACAGATAAGAATCTTATTAGAATTGATTTCAATAAGTGGCAGAAACAAGTTTTCTCATAAGAATGTGATGATGCAAAGAATGGTCATCATCCACCCATTATACCAAAAATCTTTTATATTTATAGTGTGATGCCTGTGGTTTCTTTTTCGACAGTACAAACTATTCTTTGAAGGGATTTCTTCTCAACCTCGTTGAATTCAATCATGATTGAATAAAGACATTCCAGTAAGGATTATTCAAATTAGACAGCAACCACCAACATTTTTCTTCTTTTTGGTACAACGGAAAACCCCAAGTCAACAACCCAAACTCCCATACCCCTACACCTGAGCTACCCCCAGGCCTAGTCATATTGTCCTATGAAACTAACAAGAGTCAGTTCAAAGCCTTTCAGGAACCCGCAAGTTCCTGCAACAGCTTAGGAGAAAAAGGCATATGGAAGAAAATGCAATATGCATGAATTAACGATTTATACCCTGTTATCCAGTTTGAGGCCCCAGTCAAATCCCTTTCTTCAGCACCAAGCTTCGGTTCTGGATTCTTACATGTCCTACACGAGGACACAGTGATAATATTATGTTATAATAATAAGCTCAGGAAAAAACAAAGACTAACAAACAAATGATTTAGGGGAAAAATCAAAATAGCCAAACATTTAGGACATACATTGCTTCTGTACAATCTGGTTGCCGGGATGAAAATGTACTTAAATCTGGAGTTACAGCAACAGGATTTGTCACTTCAGATGATCCTGGTTTACTGTCTCCCTGTAAAGTGAAATTAACCAGAGACTCTTTTCAGTCAAAGTCATTATAGGAAACAGAACGCTGCAATGGAAAATACCTACACCAGGTTTGTCTTCCATCCACCCTGGGGCTCTATCAGATACAAGGCCAATATACTGCTCCATAGCTGCCTCTGGACTCATGTTTCCCAGCCTTTGCCAAGCATTCCTTGCACAACGTAACCAGTGCCGTCGATCACTCATACATAGCAGCTGTCAACCCTGTTATTATAACTAGCTATCAAACTATACGGTGTAACTTTTTGGTACAGGCAGCCCCTAAGGTGTTGTTCTGTGCGTTCATTTTCTTTTTCTTAGGTTAACAGTCCACCTAGCAAAAGATTACAGCTGATGACCGCCATAATCTTGTATTTTGTTTGCTAAGCTGTCTGGATTTTTGGCTATATCTAAGCAGCTGGAACATACCAGGAAAAGGTCCAGGGTACAGCAAACAAGATTTGAAGCGTGAAGATCATTATTTTTAAGATATTAATTGACTTTATTATATTTGTTGTATTTGTTTTAGGGTTGAAGCAATATAATTTCAAGATACAGCAAAACATTAAATTTATAGACAGAAATTTCTATAAATTTATTAAGAAGTTTTGTTTATTTATGATAAATATGAACATAGAGTTTGTAAAAAAAAATTAGGGAAAGAAAATGATTGTTTCAAATATATTTCTGTCAACATTAAACTAATATTTATAAATAAAATAATACCTTTTCAGACCAATATATTTATTAAATTTAGAAGTATACCTCTTTAAACCAATATGTTTATAAAATTTAAAGGCATGCCTCTTCATATCAATATATACATGTAGAGTTTAAAATATAATTTTTCATTCAAATTATTTGAACAACTTCACAAGAGTAGTTAAGCATAATTATTAAATTAGGTCTTTAATTTTTCATTCAAATTAAAAACATGTAGAGTTTAAAATATAATTTTTCATTCAAATTATTTGAACAACTTGACAAGAGGTGTTATGCATAATTATTAAATTAGTTAATTCTGAACATTTAATTAATTAACCTAAATTAATTAATTTTAAAAATAATAATATATAAATTTGGAATAAAATTCTCTTTGAATAACTAGCTAAGTTTTAACAACATTAACCTTCTTTTATATTTTTTTTTTAAGCTAGAAAAGCTATTGTAGACCTAACCTTAGAGGGAGACAGACAAAAAAGGCCATAAAAAACGTCATTTATAACACAACCTGCCCAAGCGTGGATTTCTAATGATTTCCATGTGTTCGTTTTCTGATTTTCATTTATTTATTTTTAATTCAGGGCTCTACTCTAACCTTGTTTGACAAATGTTCATCTCGTGCTGACATCTGTAATGAGCAAGCTGCCTCCATTCATCGGCAATCTCATTTTCTTGATCTACATTTCGGAAACTCTCACTTTTTATATCATTAAAACGAAGTATTTTACCTGAAGACTATCTTATCCTAACTTCTCTCTCAATGGAAAACGTTTATCTGCTCCCATTCAGTCAAATTAACAAACAAGAGAATAACAATAATCGAGTAAAAATAATAAGAAGAAAAAAAATTGTAAACGGAGAAATGGGGAAGTTAATTGAGGAAAGTTTAATACCACTTAGCACGGGCAGAAACCTTGAGAGCCATGGGAGGCTTCTGGAGGCAAGGCCCCTCGGTGGCAACCTTATGGAGTCCATACAACTCCATTTGCACATCGCTGCCTCCACCTGCAAATCTCCCATCTTTATCTCCTGAATCCACAACAAACCTTGCTGCTTCTCCAAACATTGTCTCCAATTCACTCCTTTCTATCCCTTCCCAGTCATCATCCTCATCATCATTGACTTCAATCTCATTCATCTTCTCTTTTGAATCAGTCTCGACAACATCTAATTCAATTCCAACTGATTCATCTTCTCTGTTTTTATTAATTGAACTAGACAAATTTACATGTTTGACCTCTTCATTGTCGAATGCTCCCTTTAACTTGTGCTCTTCTTCTCTTAAAATTGCCTCGATCAATTCTTGAGCCAATTCACGCGCCTCGATTTCAAGCAGTATCTCCTCGCGATTCGCGGCCTCGTTAACGTTCTCGAAATCAAAGCTTTCCGTGATGAATTCATCGATCTTTTCTGTTGCTTGTTCAACAAATTCTGTTTTAGTTTCGGTCTTGAGCACATCGACTTGCAATCTTTCACGGAACCGTAACTCTTCGGTGATCACTTTTCCTTCTTCTTCACCGACAATCTCTGCTGCAGTAATAACTTCTCGATTGGCATTTTTACTGCTGGAATCACCACCAGACGCAGCCAAAGAAACAAGTTTGGCTATCAGAAAAGAGAATAAAACAGCAACAACACCGGTCACAAGCAGCTCTTTAACAAGCTCCATCTCTTATCAAAGCATAAAAAGAGAGAGCTTTTTTTTGTTTTGTTTTTTGATGGAAGAGAAAATGGAGAAGACAGAAGAAGTAATAAAGGGATTAAGCACAAGAGATGCAGAGGAAAAGGAAGCTCGCAGGGTAGAGCAAAGCATATTCTGCTGTCTAAAAAATGTGCAGTTGGCCACTGTCGCCCTTTTCAACTGTTTTTTCTTCTTTTTTAATAGACCGTTTAAAATCAATTTTTTAGATCAATTTCAATTAATAAATAAATAAAATTTATAAGTTTAAATAAAATTAATTCATTTTATTTCATGTATTATCCTTATTATTTCTATTTTTATTTTAAATTCTTTCAAAAAAAATAATAAGTTGACAGGTTTTTCTAGTTTTAACATTAATTTTTTTTAATGCAGTGATCTCTGAACTATATTTTATTATTTTTAAGAATTAAATTTATTTAAAATTCCATTATTAAGATAATTCTAAATACGAGTTTTTATTAAAATTTCTAATTAAATCCAACTAAAAAATTCCACCGTAAGAGTTTTGATTTGCTCGGGGTTAAAAAGAATTGTTCTGGAACAAAACAGCAACAGCACCAATCACAATAAAGGAAGAAATTGTTAGAATCTTAAATACCTAAAAGAAAAGTGCGTTTATTTACGTGCCCAAAAATACTTCCGATCATGATCAATATTTTCAAGAGAGCCATAACCCTAAAAGCAAATAAATTATGGTTTTCTTTTTGGCATTTATAAGTTTGATGACATGTCCGATCGTGACTGGCTCAAACTGTCCAGAAGTATATTTGCCTGTATATTTCATCGTTGATCTATTCACATAGCCTTGCCAGGTTCACGAATTTCCATTATTCAACGATATTGATCGTGTTTTTTCTTTGAATATCTTATGATGCAAAGGCGTCCTTATCTCAATCTATATGTGGCAGTGATGAACGCCATCTTCCTTTAATAATCAAGGGAGGGAGGGGGGGGGGGGGTTGAGAAAAAGGAAAAATAATAAAATGGCGGTGGTGGATAGGATAGGGTAGGGTAGGAGGAGTGTGGGTCTTGTGGTGTCTCCCGGGCAAGTATTCATAGATTATACCTTCAGTCGAAGTATGGAGTCTTCACGCGACTTCAAAAATCAATGTAAATGAATTCCATGGATGCAATTAACACTCAAGAAAAACACTACACGAAAACGACTCCGTCAAGTATAACTTCACGGGCAAGAAAGGAGTGGACAAATGACACGTCGTCTAATGGCTTTTTTACTAGCAAGAATGCCAATGTGGATGCAAGAATGAATTCTCCACCTCTATCTTTAATAAAGTCTCCATTTGTATCAAAGACAATGTTCAATTGAAGGTATGAAAAGAGGGAGGTAAAGCCCGCATGCCTGGCATTTTCTCTTAGCGAGCCATGTGTTCAGGCAATTTAGGCCCAGTAGCGTAGCGCTTTTTTATTTTAATTTATTTTTTATTTAAATATAAATTAATTAATTTTGATTAATTCAATGTATGTGTGAGATACTCAACCTAGCAATTCTTCAGTTTAGTAGAGATTAATTAAAATAAATAAATTAAACAAATTTTTGTGATGTTATTTAACTAGAGGCTAATCTAGAAAGTTGAGTAGTGTTTTTTTTCTTGGATCTTGTTCAATCATTTTCACACATGCATATTTGTTTTTAATATTATTTGATTAAATAAAAATTAGATTGCAACAAATAAAATTATTAAAAGCGGTCAGATATATGAATTGTATTATGATATCATATATTTTGATTTACATATATTTCTTGATGTTTTAGTTCAGTATCAATGTTTTTTTTTGTGTGTTTTATAGATATAAATGGTTTTCAATTTATTTAATTAAATTCATGCATCAACCTTTCAATTTACTATTAAAGTTTTACTTCACGGCAAAAATCACATTAGAAACACCTATATATTTAAGTTTTTGAGTTAAAACAAAATTGATTTGACCCGTAATGAAACATAGATGACAAGCTAGTTAACAATACTCTAAAAAGTATAGGAGAAATATTGTCCCCCCAAGCATTGTAGATACACACACTTATAGGCATTGTTGATTCACTATGCTAGTGACTTTTAAAAAAAAAAGAATTTTCCCTTTAAGGACTTAATTACAATCTAATTTAGCTAAAATTGTTAGAGAAGGGAAACATTGAAAGATAGAGGATGCAAGTAAAAAACATGGAGGATATGGATGTTGTTTTCGAACTTTTAGGTGAGATCTTCAATTTACTTTTTATACTTTATGAATTATAAAAAATGGGTCCCTCTAATTTTTAAAATTATATATAAAAAATCAATTTTGTTCTAAAACTTCATTTTCCTCATTTTTCAATCCTGATTTGAGAAAGGAGAGAAAACGTCATCAGATTCTAGTGATAGAAAGAGAATTATCATTGACACCGATTATAGAAACCAAAACGGTTGATCTTAATATCAACAGGTTATATCTAGTGAGGAGAGTTTCACTAAGATGTTTTTTCACTTTTAAATTTCTTAAAAAACATATTTGAGCCCGAGAAAATTTTTGGTTCGAGGTTGATTACAAGTTTTGGATAGCTTTTTAGGTTTTCTAAGACCGTAAATGAGTTTATCAAAATATCTAGAATGTTTTATAAATAGTTTTGGGGCAAAACACGGGTTGAAAAATGAGTTTATATAACAAAAAAGACACATCCCTTAATTTTTCAACCATTGTGGTGGTCGTAGTTTGGGGATGAATAGGGGACCTATTGGTTGCTTATTTATTTATTTTTTTTTTTAAAAAAGGTTGTCGATGTTAAATCAAAAGATTGCTGGTCACACATGTTATCTCATTATTAAGGCGACACCAAAACGATTCAAACACTGTCATGAAAAGCTATGTTTGACCACCGGTTGGCCCTACACGTGCTAACGCATGCATTGAATATGTCAAAAATTTTATTTTAAAATAATATTTATATTTATTAAATTATAAAATTGCCCCTAAAAATATGACAATAACAAAAAAAAAAGCAAAAATACCCCTAGACAAAAGCTTAAGAAAATTGCAACTTATAACAGCATTTAAGTCATTTTAATATTATTACAAAATTGAAATTATGAAAATGCCCTTAGCCTTAAAAAATTGAATTGAAGGGGGGTGCATTCATTTCACTGTGCATTAGAAAAAAACTGATTCACCTCTCACAAATACAGTAATGACTCATGAAACTCTTATAAAAAGACCATATTATCTTTTATAACTAGTTATTTAGTTTGTTTTGAGAAGGAAAAAATGATATTTTTTAATGGGGATAACAATATAATTTTTTTCCACGTGTTTTAGAGTTTTTTTTTTTATATATATATATATAATTATAACAATAGAGAGCAAATTCTTTTTTTTATTAAGATTAAGTATCCCTAGCCTGAGTAGATTAAAAATACCATCTCATAATATTTAACCAAGTTTTTTAAGCTTAATGGGTTAATTTCTCAAATAAACACAATGGAAAAACTACGAGCTTCACACATGTAAAATTCATGTATAAAATGTCATGTTTTTTAAGTCTTTAATTTATGCTTGCACCTTTCTTCAAGTCAGGTTTCGACTCTGTGAATAATTAAGTCCTATTTATTTGTCGGAAATTTTTTTTTTGAAGTGAATTCCATGAAATTTTATTATTTTTCAATATTCGATAGTATTACAAAAACATTAGTTGGAAAATACTTTATAGTATTTTATTATATTATGAAAAATAAACTGGAAAATAACTTATTAATATATATTTTCAAGTTTATTAAAAAAGTGAGGAAAAAATATGATAGATGAAAAAGTTATGGAGTATGAAATTGAAAAAAATATAATTTCATGATTTTTTTTAAAACAAATATCAATAAAAAGATTGAAGACTAAATTTGACAAATAAATTTTTTTAAAAGAATACAATATTAAAAAAATTCAATTTCATAAATTATTTCAAGTAAAAAGTAGTAATAAAAGAATGAAGAACAAATTTAATAGATAAAAAATATCTAATTAAGAATAAGATAAGATAAAAACAAATAATAATCAAAATAATGAGAAGTAAAGTTGATATAAAAATTAAATTAAATAAAATTTCAATGGATGAAATTGAAAAATAAATAATTAAAAATTAAAAATAAAATATATATAGAAATTAAAATATTAAGGGCTATATTTGATATAATTAACAAATAACATGATATTTTAAAATTTCCTCCAACTTCTAGAAAATTTATTCTACCCAAAATAAAAAAAAAACTTTTATTAAAATCAAATGAATTTCATTTTTGACTAAAAAATATTATTTATCAAATAATTTTTCTAATAATAAATAAAAACGAGAAGTTTTTGAAAATAATTTCTAAAAATTCATTTTTCATAAATCACAAGCAGGCCTTAGTTTCTTACAAATTCCATAAAGGGTAGTTAAGGCTTTTCCCACTCGCTCAAAGTACCGAAAAGAAAAGAAAAGAAAAGAAGCAGATGGTTATGTTAGGCTGTCCAATTGGGCTGGGTTGCATGGGTCCACTACTCATGTGTGCTAGAGCCTTGTCACATACGTACACAAACCACCACAAGTTAGAAGTGAGCTCCAGCTGTGTGGTTCATTTTGATAACTCACACATTTCTTTTTCATGGACTCTGTCCACTTCCATGACATGACGTGGACAACCCCCTAAATTATTCCACCTATTCTAGTCCGCGAATAGGATCCAGACCTGCCTCCAACGAAGTTTCTAAGCAACTCCCTCGTGGATCCTTCAGCACACAAAAAAAAGTCTCAATTCTAGTCCTCGCACAAACCCTCTCCCCTGCAGAAACACAAGCTACGACGTCGTTCTAGCGGATTAAGTCCTTTCTCCTCCTCCTCCTGTTTTCTTAATAGTTAAAATCACAAATAAATTTAATGATTGCCCATCTTCTCTGGCCTCCACTGGGGTCTGAATATAAATAGGTATCCTTTAGGAAGATTTTGCCGGGGTGTTCTCTCCTACCTTAAAGCGGCAGATACCCAAATCACATTTCCTCCACTCCAACACCCGACCTCAGTTCAATCGAAGAATAAAAAAATGGGAGGAGGCAACGGGCAGAAGGCAAAGATGGCTCGCGAGAGGAACCTGGATAAGCAAAAAGCTGGTTCCAAGGGTAATTAGTGAACTATTCATTAAACCCTAGCAACCCAAATCTCTCTTTCTCTTTTAGTTCATCTGACTGCTCGATGTTTGTCTGAGGAGATCTATGTGGTTATTTTAACCTGACTCGAATTTGTGGTCCGATCTATATGCAGGAAGTCAGCTTGAAGCAAACAAGAAAGCCATGTCGATCCAGGTAATTTCTTCCTTGCTCTTTCCTCTTTCCGCCTGCTAAATTTTTAAAATTTTAATTCCAAGAAATTGCAGCTCCTGTTACTTCATAAAGTGAAGCTGGAGCTGATATGAGGCCAACTGCGATTGATTTAGTTTTTACCAATTAATAATTATCTGGGCATGAATTAATCAAAGGAAGAAAACCAACCTCTTAAATACTTACTCTTCCTTGTGTGGTACTTGAGAGAGATGCCTTGATCGTGTCATATCTATGTTTTCCACTGGCTTCAGCCATGTTATCGTCTCAATGGGAAATCTCGAGATTATTGTGGTCGACTCAATAAGATTACCCCTTGGATGCATTGGATCCAATAATTCGGTTATTAAAAAATAAGCATATGGAATTATGAATTGAAAATTTTGTTTTTTTCTGTCTTGTATTTTGTCTGCAGTGCAAGGTGTGTATGCAGACATTCATCTGCACCACATCGGAGGTGAAGTGCAGGGAGCATGCAGAAGCCAAACACCCCAAATCTGACGTCTATGCGTGTTTCCCCCACCTCAAGAAATGAAGATGAAGTGTGGGAGAAGAACTAATGGATACGGATTCAACGCTCCATCTTTATTGTCTTGTAATCGAGTTTGGAACTTTGCAAAGCAATTCATTCAAATTCATGGATGTCAATTGCTATGTATTGTGGAGTGTGTTTATATTACTATGATGCCTTGGTTACATTGTCGACTTTATCATTAGATTCTTGGGTTTTGCTTCAATTCCTTGAGATTGCGCCATCACTAACATGCCAGTGAAGGTAGAAAATAAATTAATTGAAGAATGTATGTGCGTAGCTATCCGTTAGATTACGTTAGGCACAGATCCGTTAAATCCCAAAGAAATTATACTAAAACATGCCATTGCCTCTCCAGCTGTAATCCTGTATTGATGAGCCTAACGAAGAAGCTTATCAAGAAAATCAATGGCCTGCTTGCCACACAAATAAAACCAAAGAACCGATACTTGCGTTAAAAAAAGAATCCAAGGCCAAAGCCGAAACGATTCTTACAAGTACTATTTGGAAATTAATATTTCATCCGTAGAAAAATAATTCACATGACCTCTGGGGAAACTAGATGCCTGTTTTCTGAAGTGATGAACTGAGACCGTGGCTTTCTGCTGTACCAGCAGAAGAACTGAATAAGCATTGTGTACCATAAGTATATGGCAAACAGCAGAAAATTGACTTGAATGTTTTTAGAAATTGAAAGGAGAAAGGTTGTGTATAAAGGTAACAGGGGAGAGGATGTGGGTGGGCAGAAACCACAACAACTCTTTCTTTCTTCCTTTTTTTAAGGCTAAAAAGACTTGTTCAATTAAGCTTTAAACTCATCTGTTCCGAGAACCTGAAGAAAAGTGATGACCAATTACTATGGTGTCCCGTGACTAGATAAAATAGAGCATACAAACTAGAGATACCATGTCCTCTTGTACTATCAAACAAGCAACTGATCAAGTCTGACCGTATGATTTTTTTGTCAAAAACCAGACATAAAATTACCTCCACAATTCTGACGAGCTCGTCATAATTGTCACGGCCGCAACAGAATGACTCCCTTCGCGATATCTGCAGGGAAATATTTGTGCAAAACACTAATGATCATATAACATTACACTATAGTACATTGGCAATTAGCTCGTATGGGATTTTATTACAATACAAGGAACAGGCAGATCCACCAGAATTTTCACCATCGTTGCAAGCAAGCAGCCCAGGCTCCACATGCCCAGAGAATAGTCATAGTCTTGTAAATCAACAAGGAGTTTTGGACCCTTAAAATATATGAATGCCACTAGATACCTTACTTGCATTTTCCGCTAAAAGCTTACAGAATGTTTATGACTCTTTTATGAAGGGGTTAGAGCAAAAGTAGCAGCTTGGAAAAACATAATTTCTCATGGCGCTTCAGCCAACTGTACCTTAATGGAAATTACTTTAAAACAAAGTACCCTTTGAAATCTCCACCTTAGTGTTAGAGAAGAAATTACTTCTAACATCTACATTTACTAATCTAGACTTCATAAATTCATGAATACCATGAAGCTACTCTCGCATTGTACTCTTTGCCGGGATGGTAAAACTCTGCGAGTCCCCAGTCAATCAAGCGTAGTTTTTGGACCTGATGATCAATCATCACATTTTGAGGTTTCACATCTCTATGCACCATGCCTTGTGAATGGCAGTAATCCAGTGCCTAAAATTACAGAAAGCAGTAGATCAGTGTGTAGCAGATCATTTGGGATACTAGTGTTGTCCCCTGTCAAACTAGAGATGGTGCAGTGCTTTTGACATTTACAATACAACATCCTAACATGCTTGTGAGGAAAATCTAGACACCATCGGGTTAGATATGCCAAATTATCAAAAAATAGTGAGAAAAGAGCAAACTCAATTCTTCCAATTGTAGTTAGAACAATCTCATCAAGTATGCATTATAAATCCGAAAGGGAAATGCTCCAGGTTCAAATACCCTTTCCAACAAAGAAAAAGTGGCTATGTTTCTCATGCATAAAGTAGTTAAATTTGAAATGATATAATTAAACAAGACTAAAATGAATATTTCGAAAATTGAAGAGGGGCAATTGCCCCCTTCTTCTGTACGTGACTCCTCCACTGGAGAGGCTGAGCAGACCTCGGATTGAATGCATCTTGATAACTATTATAACTTTGTTTGATGGACTTGTATATATAACTTGTATAAGCTAAGCAAGCCTTTTGAAAATTTGCAGGCCAATTGAGATAGCTTTGATCATAAGTTAATGTCTGCAGACCAATTTTTATGAGAGCAGTCATGTCCATAGTTTTTAGACCCGATCTGGTAGCCGGCTAGATCCAAAACCCGGATTCTGGGTTTTGACCAGGTCATCCTGATCAATTTTTTTATTTTAAAAAAAATCAAAACGATATCGTTTTAATAAAAAAAAAATCAAAGGGTTGCAACCGAGTTTTTAATTAAGTCTTGCCATATCAGCTGGGTCACACCAAGTTTATAATTCCCCTATTTTTTCTTCAAACTGGCCTCGTCTAACTTCAAGTCACGGGTTGACTCATCGAGTAAGACCAGGTTTCAAAACTATAGTGATGTTCCATTCACATTTGATCCTTTGATCATGTCTATACAGTCTTTCTTTGAGGTCTACTGGCTTTTAGGTTTTACAAGAGCAATATAATATTTACAAGTCCAAAAAACCATTTATACTATCTTGCAATTTTACATTGACATTTATATATTGTAAAATGACCATTTGACCCCTTTTGTTTTAAGACAAACAATAAAAGTATTTTTTTTAAGGGTATAGTGAAAAAAATACAGTGAATTACCATAATATATCTCTCATACCATTTAAAATATATATAATATTATCAAAAACATTAAAGCTAATGTGATATTACTGTATTCTGAGGAATAATTTACTATTAATTATAATTTTCCCTTGTCATTTAATTTTTAACTTGGTTTCGGGGGGTAGGGTGGCCATTTTACAATAAAATAAATGTTTTTTAAGTATTATGTGAGAGTATATTGGTAATTGTTTGTTTTTAATGCGCAATAAAATTACTCATTTAACCCTTAAAAAAATAATTGAATGCCTGCAAATTAAGGTATTTTTTTTTAATAAAATAATGTGATTACTTTGACATATTTAAAGACAAAAACTAATTAAACCTTCACCTAATGGCTTTTTTTGTCCTTTTTGTCCATTTTTGTTTTTATATATAAATTTCAAGAGTGCTAAAGGACATTATTGTAAATTACATTTATTAAATATAATTAAAAAAAACTATGTGCATGCACTAACATAAGCGACAACATACACCGTTCTAGCGATGCGTGAGGAGCTTTCCAGCCACCAAACATCGCTCTTCAAGGCAGTATTTGAAACGTCTCAGCATCCCTAACCCGATGAGGTGGCTTGTGTGCCACCCTTCATGATAGTTTGGTGGTGGACGTTGTTTTTTTTTCCCTTTTCTTCTCCCTCTCTTCCTATCTAGATTTTCACATTAATTGTTTAAAAATTCAAGAATAGCCCTTTAATTTGTCGGTTCTTCAAATTTGGTTCCTTTTCTTTTTATTATGATTTTTTTATCTTGAATAATCTATAAAATTAACATGTCTTTTTAATTTCACCCCTTTTGAATTTCTAATCTTTCAAATTTAATTTTCATTCTTTTGATTGTTTTTTTTTGAGTCATTTTTAAAGTTGATTTTGTTTTGCAATTTTACCCTTCTTTGCTTTTTTTTTTTTTCATTCAAATTTAATCCTTGTTCTTTTGATTACTAATTTCTTTGTCTTGACAAGTTTTTATTTGGAATCATTTCTTAAATTGGTTTTGTTTTATGATTTCACATCCTTTATTTTTTTCATAACAAATTTAATCCATGTTTATTTTTATTGCTTTTTTTTTTTTTGCTTTTACAAGTTATTAAAAATTGATATTTTTAAATTAACTCAAAAAACTCATTAATTGGGCTCGGATTTAAGGTTTCATAGGTTATAGATTTTTAAGATTTTACTAGGTTTAGGATGTTTGCTCAAGTTTTTCTTGGTTTTTACAAATATTTTTTTAATTTTATCCCTCATGATTTTTTTAATATTTAAAATTTTACCCTTATTCTTTTAATTGATATTTATTTTATTTGGGATCATTTTTAAGTTCTTTCATTAAATTGCATGCTCCTTTTGTTTTTCCTATCAAATTTTATCCTTATTCTTTTTGTTATTTTTGTAGAATATTTTAATTAATTTTTTTTTTATCCATCTCATCATTCAAAATTAAATTAGTTGAGAATTACGCTTCTTGACTGAATCTGAGTCAAGGATTTCACATGATGCAATTTTTAGAGATTATAACAAGTTTAAGAGGTTTACTAGGTTTGCTTGGTTTTTTCCTTCTTCTTCTAAACTGATGTTTTTTTAATTTTTAATTTTTTGTTATTTTTTTAGTTTGATTCTCCTGGGTTAGCCCTTTACAATTTTCTTTTTATTTTACCCCTTATCATTTTTTAATATATAAATAATCTATCAAATTACAAATGATTTTTAATTTCAGCCCCTATGATTTTTTAATATTTTAAGTTTGGTCTTAATTATTTTAATTACAATTTATTTTGTTTGGGATCATTTTTTTTTTCAAACTTCATCCTCGCTAGGTTTTTTCTTGTCCAATTTTATCCCCATTCATTTTGTTACTGGTTTTTTTTTTGTAAGTTTTTTTTTATTAATATTTTTTCTCGATTTCGTCATTCAAGATTAAATTTGTTGGGAGTTAAGTTTCTTGATTAAAATCAGGTCCAAGATTTACAAGTTGTAGAATCTAGAGATCAGACCAGATTTAAAAAATTCACCCTAGTTTCCTTGTTTTTTCTTCCCTCTTTAGAGCTTATGTTTTTTTTTTTTTATATTTTTTTTTTATTATTTTTTAGGTTTGATTCTATTGGGTTAATCCTCTATAATTTTTTTAAATTTCATCCCCTATTATTTTTTAATTTATAAATAATTATTTTCATTTTCATTCTCAAATTAAAAACACCAAAAAATTGAAACAGGCCACCGCATAAAAGAGCGCATGAAGGACTGGTCTCTAAGACCCAAAGCCCACACAAACAATAAAACCAAGCCCATCACAACGAAACGGTTCGGGCAACAAGGAAAGGCAAAAAAAAAAAAAAACAGTTCTGGATCACCAGGTCCCTATATTATTACTATATATAAGACGGAAAAGGGAACACAAGTCTGCAACGGTTTCCACTCTCTTCTCCGAAAAACCTGTCTCTTGTTCTGTCTCTGTCTCTGTCTCTGTCTCTCGAACATAAAAATAAAATTGA
This sequence comes from Populus alba, assembly GCF_005239225.2. Classification (NCBI taxonomy): domain Eukaryota; kingdom Viridiplantae; phylum Streptophyta; class Magnoliopsida; order Malpighiales; family Salicaceae; genus Populus; species Populus alba. Next base: position 5,332,943 of record NC_133285.1, on the reverse strand, counting down.
ACGAATTAGCTCCACTATTGCTTCTGTTACTTAATTTCTAAATTAATTTCATCTCTATTTATTTCGCACTTCGAAATCTTATCCATTCCAAAAGCACACAGATTGTGTAAAAAAGCAACATAGTTGTAATATCAATCACAGGCTGTTTGGTTTATAATGGACCCTAACATAATGAAGCTTCTTGAAGAAGACGAGGTACGCATTTCTTTCTTCTTCGTCTTTTACTTTTTTGTATAATATTATGAATTTTAGGTTTTCAGTTTCGAGGGTTTTGTGTTTAAAGGACGAAACCATGCATTCCGGTGCTGACGTGGAGGCTTTTCAAGCAGCCTTAAATCGGGACATCGGGGGTGATATCTCCACCTCTCAGCCGTCTGATTCGAGTTCGGGTACTTATTTGATCTTTCATTCAACCGCCTTCTAATTATATAATTCAGTTTCTTATGATTTACTCATAGCTTAATTATATGATTTAGGCTGAGAAATAAGACGGCGGAAATTAGCATTGCGATGTAAGCGCATAAAGTTGGAGATTTTTTTTTAAAGAAAGTTGTAGAATGTTTTGGGTGTTGTGATAATTTAAGTCAGTTTATCATGGTGTCAATATTAGTTGTGCTTGTCTTTAGCCTTTTTGCATGTTCAAAATTCTGATGATTTTTTTTGTGCACAACTGAAAAATACTGTAGTTTTGTCCCACGAAAACAATCAAAGTTCCAGTCAACAATTTCCAAATTGGCCAACTGTGGGGCAAAATGACAATGCCAGTAACACTGAAGAACATGATGCAAAAAGTGTCGAACAACAACATCATCAGGAGCAGCAGTCATCTGCAATGGAGACAAAGCAGCATGTACCTAATGCTGATAACCAACAACAAAAGGGGGATGTCCTGCAGGAACCAACCCACCCACCAGTGCTTCAGAAAAAATTCCAAGATGATATTAAACAAGAGCTTGTGGAACAAGCACCTGTCCAGACTCCTCATTCTATCGGGGCGCAGAGTTCTGAGCAAAATCCTACCCCAAAATCTGAGCCTGATAAAATGCAAATTTCAGATGTTGATTCTCAATTTTTAAATTTTCAGAAGATAGGCAATCAGCAAACTGCAGGCACAGATCAGGCTGGTAACCAAAAGAATAGCAAGCAGATACCCTTTGTATTATTGTTGCCTGCCTTGAAACCTCATCTTGATAAAGACAGAGAGATGCAGCTGCAAACTTTATTTAATAAACTTAGGGTGGGTATCTGACATGACTTTTGTGCTTTCTCTTTCATGCACTGGACTGATTGTTATCATGATATATCTTCCTTTGTCATTTTAGAAAAATGAAATTGCGAAAGACCAATTTGTTAGACTTATGAGAAATATTGTTGGAGATCAAGTGCTCAGGTTGGCAGTTGCACAACTGCAATCACAGGCAAGTAATGAATGGGTTTAGTGACATTATAATGAGCTAAGGACTCTCTTAGGTGATACTAGGCTGAAGCCAGCTTGTCCTATATTGCAGTCAGGTTCCAACCAATCCCAGTTACAGTCTCAAGCTGGTCGCCAAAACAATGTGAGAATGCCTGCTGGAATCAGTGCTGCTCAATTTCCCGATCCACATCATTTTGTACTTCACCCAAGGGGATCTATTTCTTCAGAACCATCTCGTAATCCTCCATCAGCAGTCCAATTGCAGACTGATTCAAGCATTGTCAATTCTCAGAAATCCAAAGCAGTAGAATGGCAGCCAGATTCTCTTGGAATGCAAGCTAGCCAGGTGCATTCTTCCAATACCAGTATTGTCAATCAAGAAAGGGAGCGATCTTCTATTTCAATGCAAGGGCAGAACAAACAGCAGCAACATGTGCACTTTCCACCAGCTTCCTTTCCAATGTATGGAAGCGGTGGTGGTAATTACAACCCATATCCTGGGACTAAAGTTAGTACTCCAGGACCATCTGTGAAGCCACAACCCCATGATCAACAAACAAGGCAAATTTCACATCATCAGAACATGGGTGTGACACAAGTAGGAGGGCCACCACATAACATGATAAGCACGCCAAAGTTTGAGAGGCAAAATTCTGCTAATGATCCTAGTAGAGCGCACGGTGGTTCTGTTTCCCATTATACAAACAAATCAGCTGTACAACAGAATTCAGTTCCTTGGCAAGCACCACCAAATAGAGAGCAAAGTCCTGCTCCATTCTCATCAGTGAATTATGTAAAACCGGGCCCTCTTGAACAGGCTGGTGAGCAGCAGAACAAACCCCAGTTGTTGAGCCCTCAAGTGCTGCCTCCTGCACCTGTTGAACAGGGAAATGCCATTTCAGGAAATTTAAAGGATCAATCTTTAGACAAGCAATCTTCTAAAGTTGTTTTTTCAACATCCGCTGGTATGGTTCCTCCCAATTCTGTTTCCCCTTCAATTGCGACTCAACTGGATCCTAATGGCCAGGTACTCTCGCACTGATCATGAATATATTTCTACAACGTTTAGTTGTTTGAGTTCTTGATTTCATAGTTTATCTACCATCTTCCTTGTTGTTATTTGAACCACTAGATGCAAATTGCACAGCATCCCTGACTCTGTATTAAATCACTTGATGGTGGTTGGACTAGTTAGCAAAAGTTATTAGGTTGGAGTTTCTAAGTGCTTCACAAGCCCAAATCTTTTAGACCTTGTTTGGAGTGCAGTAGCTTCTGCTTTTGAATGCTTTTTAAAAGTGCGTTTGCTTTGAAAAAGCATCAAATTGGTGTTTTTTAGTGTTTTTCGATTATTTTGATGTACTGAAGTTAAAAATTAATAAAAATCATTTTGGTGCATTTTCAATCGACAAGCACCTTTGAAAAGCACTCTGCTCCGCAATACGAAACACACACTTAGTCTATGATGATTTATCTGGCTGTATTGGGCTTTACGTTTCTTCTAGTGAAGTCCAATGAGAGTGGCGTGAATTAATTAATTAATCATATGTATTTAGCAATTGAAAATCTTTTACTAGAAATTTAATTTCCTCCATGCAACTACTTTGAAATTGATTGAAAAATGTAGCCTTGTCCAAGATACTTGGATATGACACACGAATGTCATCCCACTAGAGTACTGTTTAGGTGAGCAAATATGATGTAGCGTGGGAAGAGAAATCAACTCAAAATGGCAAAGAAGATTAAATATGATGGCTAAAACTAGAAGAAAATTAAAGCTGGAACTAGAAAAATAGGTTTAGGGTTTGTAGCAACCTCTAAAGTGAAAATCGATCTCCATCTCTAAAAATACAAGATATCTTGGCATAGGCAGCCCTATTTATACTAGTTATAGGTTTAAATCCTAATCCTTATATGAAAAGAAGGCACTATGAAAATTTATAGGGTCCTTTTAATACTAATGATTTATAGGTTATACAAATAACCAAGCACTATTAATAGGACTGATAGTGAATTCAAAATAATGTAAGGATTTGTGAACAAGAAACTGACACAAATTGGAGCGAAGAATATGGTTCGCTACAAGTCAAAACCTTCAAAGACCAAAAACATTGCAACTTTGGGAAACTCTCAAAATATTTAATTTTATTTATCACGTCTCCATTTGCTAAAAGACTATTACAACATTTTATATATAAAAAAAACTAGAAAACTTGAGTAATACTAAATAAAAAAATAAATTAGAAAAACTATTCCTTTCAAATAGGAAAAAAAAAAAAAAAACTAGAAAAGCAATTGGAAAATAAAAATAGAAAAACATAAAATTAACTAAGAAAAATATCTATTTTTCTAAAAAAACTCTTGCATCAGTCTCCTTGGATTTGAAGGAATTTGTTCTCAAGTTTAGACTTCAATTATAAATAGTTATCCACCATGAAAATCTTTTTATTTGCGGGCCATGCATCGTGGGTTCCAAACACCTTTGTGCAGGTAGCTCCATTGTGGATTCCTAGCACCTTTGTTCAAACCATCTCATTATGGATCCTAACACAACATCTTTGTGTAGCCCACTACCATTAGGATTTCCAATAAGAGCAACTAATGCAGACAAAAACAACACATTAGTTCCGGGATGTTTTTTTCCAAGAACGACCCTTCTCATCTCCAACATAGGCATGTCCTGTTCTGTGATCTTTTCCGATCATGGTTATTCAATATCTCACATCAACTAATCACCAGGAATTGTTGAGATTTGATAAAAATCCTCATTAACTTCAAACCAAAACCATAGGAATCGTTGAGCTCTAATACTAGCTTACACAAATGGAAATGAGGGATAATGGGGTTTGGTATAAGTCAAAATCCTTGAGGACCAAGAACATCATAACTATGGGAAGACTCTTAAAATACTTAATTTTATCCATCTGTGTCTCTACTTGCCAAAAGACTATCACAACCTATATATACATATATAAAACTAGAAAACCCTAGTAATACTAAATAAAAAGAATAAATTAGGAAAACTATTCCCATTAAATAGGAAAAAAAAAACTAGAAAAACAAAATAATATAGAATAGGAAAACATAAAATTAACTAAGAAAAATATTTATTTTTCCAAAAACGCTCCTGCATCAGAAACTAAAATTACCAAGTAAATGTAAATTCTTCTTAAGGTTCCTGCATCAATATGGTATATAGCTAAAGACATCCTTGTCCTTTCATGGAACATGTGAATGAATTTGTCTTTACTAGCTTATTTCCTTTTGATTTGACTGAGTAATGCTATATAAAACAGATTCTCCAATCACATGAAGTTTTTTAAAGTTTTGTTTATTTATCTCATATAAGAAATATCTTGTTTTGCATACTCAATTTCACACACAAAACTTTCGTAATGATTAAACTAGTCATTCTCTGTTTATTTGATGAATAATATCCCCTTTGCTTCTATGTGCCATCAGGTAAGCTCGCGAAACCCATCTGTAGCTTCTCCTGCTGGAGTTAGTGCAAGAACACCTCCCAAAAAACCTTCTGTTGGCCAAAAGAAGCCATTTGAAGCACTTGGTTCATCGCCTCCTGCATCAAGGTGAAATAGCTCCTTTTTATGGAGCGAGAGTGATTTTAATTTGATCATTTATATCTTTTATCTAGTTAAAAGCTTGTTTTTATCATGTTTGATGCATAATCTGTGGGATAACTTGCAGTAAGAAGCAAAAGGTATCCGGGGCTTTTTCTGATCAAAGCATTGAACAACTCAATGATGTCACTGCTGTCAGTGGAGTTAATCTCAGGGTATGGTATTTTTTACAATCATCAAGATTGCCTGTTCAAAAGTATCACCTAGCCAGTAAAAGCGCTCCCTTTGACAAATAAGCTTGTAATTCTTTTCATATTTTGCTTTGAAATAGGAAGAGGAAGAACAACTATTTTCAGGGACAAAGGAGGACAGTCGAGTTTCAGAAGCATCACGGAGGGTTGTACAGGAAGAAGAAGAAAGGCTGATTTTGCAGAAAATTCCAATGCAAAAAAAATTAAGAGAGATCAGTTAGTATTTCTGTTCTTATGGCTGTTGTAAACTCATTTCTCCATGCACTTTGTGCTTTATGGAAGGCTTTACCATTCACATGTTCTGATATGTGTTGGGTTCGTCTGTCTCCAGTGGCCAAATGTGGTTTGAAGAACATTGGCAATGATGTTGGGCGATGCTTGTCCTTGGTGAGTTGCTTGTTCTTGGTGCATTCTTTGTGATAATTCTCTCACGTTTTCTTATGGAATTCCATTTTTAGTGCGTGGAGGAAAGGATGCGTGGACTGATAAGTAACCTGATCAGGCTGTCAAAACAGGTGAGTTTTTTAATCTCTGTCTCTGCTTCTATTTATTTTCTCACTTTAATTATCTTCTCATGATTTTAATTGGATCTCACAGCGTGTTGATGCTGAGAAGCCAAGACACCAGACTCTAATTACTTCGGATGTTAGGCAACAGATAATGACAATGAACCGGAAAGCTCGGGAAGAATGGGAGAAAAGGCAGGCTGAAGCAGAAAAGCTCCAAAATGTTAACGATGTGCGTGCTTTATATGGCACTGTACTTTCTTTTACTATCATTATTTGTGATTTTATGAAGTACATGTTCATAAAGAACAATACACAAGTATATTGCGTGATATTTCACTATATGATATATTTATGCAAGCATGAATTCCTTAATTTTTTATGACCTCAATATCTCTAAATGCAGCCCGAGGGTGAAAATGGAGTTGAAGGTGACAAGGAGAAAGATGAAGGTCGCGTGAAGTCAGTGAAGGTATCAAAGATGTTGGCAAGTATTAAAAGTTTGCCTTCTAGCCAGTAAAATAGATCTTTGTTTTTCTAATTTCTACAACTACGTAGGCTAACAAAGAGGAGGATGATAAAATGAGGACAACAGCTGCTAATGTTGCTGCTCGAGCTGCTGTTGGCGGAGATGACATGTTGTCAAAATGGCAACTAATGGCTGAACAAGCACGGCAGAAACGTGAAGTAGGGATGGAGGGGGCATCCAGTTCCCAGTCAGTCAAAGATGCTAACCACAATCCTCAATCACCATCTGGAAGAAATGTGAAGGAAAATCTTGAAGCAGAAAAAAGGAGCCCTGCAGTTGCTTCTTCTGCATCTGGTAAGTGTGACTATTAACGGGACATGTGCTGAAGCAAACTCAGTTCGTGATCACATGTATAATGATGTTCGTTACATTTGTTGGTTTTTCACCTTGCCTTTTTTTTTTTCCTTTGGCAGGAGCTGTTAGGAAATTTGGAAGGAATCAAGCAATTGTGCCACAAACGAAGGTGGTTCGTACTATTACTGTTAAGGATGTGATGGCGGTGCTGGAAAGGGAACCTCAGATGTCCAGATCTACTCTGATCTACCAACTGTACGAGCGAATCAGGTCTGATGCTGCACCTGAATAACGTCACATGGGCCTCCCAGATAATGGTGGCTTTTTGCATTTTGCTCGACAAGATTGTGATCCTGAGTTTTGCATGCTCAATCACGGTCTGATTTATGTGATAAATCACTGTAAAGGTTCTGCCTAGGCATGATAGGGCTCAGACGTTCAAGTTATAACCGTCCACAGTAACTTGGTGGGCGCCAGAAGACGTGCCCTTGGTCAACGTGTTTGCTGTTTCTCGTGTTAATTTATCACCTTAATTCTTGCTTTCCCCGACGCTTTTCTGGTAAAATTTAGCATCGAGCAGATTTTGTAACTCCAATCGAACAACATGAGCCATGGCCATGCAAATTAAGGCAAGATTTTATCATTGCGAGATGATCGACGCTCATGTTGTTACAAGGATTGCGAATTCTCCTACATCAATTTTTTAGTGAATAGTTTTACAAGCAAAAATAATAGGCTAAAATCAATCATAGATTTTCTTGAACAAGAGAGAGGAGAAGAAAAACATCAATGCATCAATAAAAGTTACAATCGAAAAGCTCGAATGCGCATCCAAGAAAACTTGACCTTTCTCAGCCAGTACAGATGCCAAGGCCCATATTGTAGTCACCTACAACAGCTTACTACTCATCTGAAAAATTCTCGTGGCAAGAAGTGGCACACACCAGAGCAGCCAGCCAAGTGTCTTACATGCAAACTCTACATATCTGAAAATTTCTCACGGCACGATGAAATGACAAACACCAAGCAGCCAAATGTCTTACATTTGCAAGGGGTGAGGTGAGGTCTGGAAACAGTGGAAACTAAGCCATTCAGTTAGGTGGGCTGTGTTTCCCGTGAAAAGGTCTGGTGCTCGCTAACCCTTGGTGCAATGGGCATCTGTACCATGCTGGACACAATGGCTATATCCAACACCATGGAGGAAATCCCGGATCTCTTTGGCACTACTGTTGCTCGCTTGCAGCAACCGTTCATCCTCCTCGTAGATTAGGTAGGGAGCTGCATCTTTCTTTCTTGACAGTAATTTTACGGCCCCTTTCAACACATGATATTCCCATCCTTGGACATCAATTTTGAGAAGCAACACAGGTTCTGAATTTGGAATTAGTTCATCAAGGGGAATGGTCCTTACTTGAAAGGCTATTTCTTCGTTGGACTTGAACGCCAACTTTGCACCATTGGCTGAGACAGCACTGTTGTCAAGCCGACCTACCAGCTGCCAATTTAAAAGGGATTAAGATGACTCGAGTATTCAATACAGCAGATAGAAGTATGGTTCAAATTAGGCTAAATCAAATTAATGACACAGATGGCGAGTATTCAATACAGTAGATAGTTTCAAATTAGGCTAAATCAAATCAATCAATTATAATTATCAGCCCTAAAATCCAATATATCTTCGATAAATTAGATTAATTAGAAGTGAGTGAATTTTTACCTTATAAAAAGTAATATTCCCAATCCGATCAGAGACAGCAGCCTCAAAAACAGTAACCAGGTCCGCAACACGATTAAACCAAATCCCATCACAAATCCTCTTAAGGTTCTCAATCACTGGCTCGAAAGCCAGCACTTTAAAACCCATTACCGCGGCTGCAAAACTCGCCATCCCCACGTTAGCCCCAACATCCACCACCAACCCATTTCTTCCTTTCATTCCTTCAAGAAGCTGCTGAATCGTAGCAGAAATATCTGGCTTCCTGAAAGGCTTTCCTTTCAGAAGCCTCACGATGTTCTTGTGGGGCTTGTCGGGCAAAGACCCAAAATCTGAGAGAGAGTAGAGAAAGGGGTATTTGAGGTTTTCCACAATGTTGGCAACCACAGGGTGAGCTTGTGGAGATTCTAAGCAATTAAAAGAAGGGATTGGGTAAACTTGGGTTACAAATAGTGTGGAGTTAGGAGGATTCGACGGGGACCGAGCAGAGAAGACGAAGAGAAAGAGGAGGAGAAGGAGAGAGAGTGAGAGGATGAGAAGGATGGGAGATAGGAGTTTAGGCTGTTTGTTGTTTTCCCTTTTCCAGGCATTTGCCATCCCTGAAATAAGTGAGGGAAGATTGGATCCAAACCTATCGTGGGAGAGATGTTAATTAGCTACCTTACCCCTTCCCAGAAATCATACAGAAGTTTCTTACTCTGGTTTTTTGAAAGTTATTTGTATTCTTAGGTATATTTAATAATTTTACTTTTTAAATTTATTTAGGATTTTTTGTTTGCATGAAAATGTTTTTAGTTTATTCAATGAGTGGTTAGTCTCTTAAACTACTTGTCATGCTGAATTATTAAAAAATAAATTTTGAATTAGTGTTTTTAATATAATGATTCTATTAAATAAAATCTTGTGTTGTTTATCAGTATTGTTTTTCTTATGTTATTTTCATTTGTATCGGTTAGTATTAGAGTTTTTATACAACATTAGAACCCATTAATTTCTAGTGATTAGTTGTTATGTATTGTTAAATAATTAGGAATGGAAGAAGTGGTTGCAAAACTAGATGTACTCCAATGTTTCTCCCTACTCAGAAATTAGTAAAAAAAACATGCAAAGATAAATTGCAAAATCAACTCATGACTGACAATAGTAAATATGCATAGACAAATTAAAAAATTATCTTATATATTAGTGGAGATGAAGAAACGAAGATTGGAGAACAACGAGGAGAGTTATCACAAATCTAGAACCAATTTTGAGAACTTGTCTTAGAGGCATGAGTAGCTTCTTAATCAAAGTAAGTATTATAAAGATTTTGGTAATCCTGTTTATGATAAGGTAGATGTGGATTGATATTCTCCTTCAATTTATGATGTTTATTTTTATGATAATTATGTTGATAATAATATCATATACAATGACAATAATTGTAGTGATGATATTATTAATGATGTCTTTATTGATAATTTAGAGGTTGAGTTTAAAAAAAACATGGAAGGCACTCATCAAAAAAAAATTATTGATTTAAACCATATCGATCCTTTCGATTACAAGTTTATTGTTATCATAAAGGTAAGTATATCCAAGGATTATATGGATAAAACATATGTTGATGAAGCAAGTTTGAAGTTTGCAATTCATTACTTTTAAAAACAAATAAATAATTTGTCGATTGTTGTTTTTTATGGAAATTTTAACATGAAGGGATTGAATTTCATATATAAAATTGTTATTCATCTAAAACGAATAAATAAAAAGGGTTGGAGAGTCTTGATTAGACATTCATGAGATCGAGATAAGAACAACTTGAACTCAAAGACGAGTTCTTTCCAACTCAGGGAGACTGGTGGGGAAGGATTTTTAGGAAAAGTTATTTGTTTTTCTTAGTTATTTTTATTTTTTTTTCTATTTAGTTTAGGATACTATTTTTCCTAATCTTGTTAGGACTTTTATTGTCTTTTTTTTTTTTTTGAAGTTTTCTAGTTTGTTTATGTTGTTTTTTGAGTTTATTTGAGAAGTTGTAAACCTCTTAAATAAAAGTTACTTGGTATGGTGAATTTTTAAGGAAAAAACTTTAGAATTAGGATTTTATGTGATGATCCTATTAGGTAAAATTTTGTGTTGTTTGTTATAGCTATCTTTCTTTTGATGTTTCTGTCCATTTCTTCTTTTTCTTTTTGCAAGGAACTTATTATGAATCCATTGATTTCTATCACTTTTGTTATTGTTGTTGGGTTTGTGGTTGGGCTTGCTTCTGTTGGACTTTGGGTTGATCAAGTTATTGTTGCGAGCTAAGTTATAAAAGGTATCACAAGACAACTCAAGGCAAAGGGAAAAAATATGGGTTACCTTACCACTCCTTAAATAAACTAAAAAAACAATCTAAATAAACTAGAAAACTTGGAAATAAAAGAAAAGTAATGAAAGTCCTGATCAAATTATGAAAAATAAAATTATAAGTATAATAGTTAATTTCTTAAATTGAATAAGGAAAAAATAACTAAGAAAACAAATATTTTCTTAAAAAACCTCATGCATCACTTGTATGTCTACAAACCATCCCCTTTCATGCCCATTTTTAACATCAAAATCATCTTGTTCAAGTTCTAAATTTAAAGTTAGGTTTATAAGAAGGTATTTGGATTAGCTAGAATCGTAATTAGTTGTCACCAAAACTTCCACTATTAGGTATTAAACCCCAACTTCTTTAATTTTATGATAGCAATTTTGATTTCTAAATACCTATCCTAAAAGGGATAAATTGTGTTTGATGAAATGCAAGTTTAGTTGTTTTGTTATACAAAAAGAATATGTTCATGTAAATGAAGAGGCATTCAAGCCGTCACAAATTTGTATTTAAGATGCAACGCGGGAGGGGGAAGCAACTTGGATTCCAATTACTAATAAATACATTTCAAAGAGAAGGATGTTGTTTACCTATGGTGCTAATGAATCCCATTATTAGAATTTTCATCTACTAGCAATTCAAGTTATGAATATAACATTGGTATAGTGATAGATGAGTCATTTTAATCTTTACTCTCTCATTTGAGGTGTTAGGGTTGTAAAATGGAGTTTTATATCTTTTATTTGAAGATTTAATTGTATAGTATGAACATACTAAAATTTGCCTTTTCTTTTGCATGATTCTATCTCTTTACTAACCTTAATAAATGCCAAAGCTCTAATTATCATTATAATTTTATCAACTTTAGTAATTTGCCACAATCTTCTTGGCTTCCAATTTTAGCTTTGAGTGTTATTATGTAATATTTATGAGGTATAAAGGTTAATAATGAAACTACTTGGTTTACTCTTTTCTTTCATTAAAGTGTATTTTAAATTGATACTTGCTCTTTTCTTTTATGTTGCTAGGCTTGCTAGCTTATAATTTTGGCTATTCATAATAGCCTCTTGATATTTTTTTTTTCCAGATTTAAGTACAAGATCTCTTTTTATCATATTATATGTGTGTGAGCGTGTGAAAATTAAGTTCTTTGTTTACTTATGGTGAACATTTGTGAAAATGACTTTGTTGTCATCATCTAGTTCTTTTGACTAAATTAAAAACATTAAATATTGATGGATATGATTTGCTATTTTTAAGGCCATCGCAACATTTTTGGTTCAATTTTATATCAAAAGTTCTTTCAAAACATAACATATTGGCTATCTTAAGAAATTTTTTGTAGGACAAGTTGTTTATGGACTTGTTAATGGAACTCGTTTCTTCTCCTATAATGCAACTTTACAAGGTAAACACGATTTTCATCTTGTTAAAACTACAATGTTTTATGGCTCTAGTATTTTAAAAGATATTTTATATTTGGCTCTTATAAGTTTCTTTTGAGTTTTTTTTACCACCACAAGGTTATAGAGTGATCGTTATTGGTCAATTCTTAATCATTTTTCACTTGTTTAAATATTTGAAGGCAATATCAAGCTCTCATTTGGGTATGAATCTATGTACTTGGATTATTTTGGCCTTTAGCATGGCTCTATTTGTTTGATATCAATGAATGTTTATCATTTTCATAGCTATTATTGACTGCTAGCATACTATGTACAACCTTTTTTAAACTTTAGAATTGTTATTAGTTCTTCATTAGGCTTTATTGCTCATTTAGGTGATTTTTTACTTAGTCAGTGATGCAGCTAATTAACATAACCATAAACAACAGAAAACACTAGATTTTATTGCTATAACATGATAATTTAAACCAAAACCAGTTTCATCTAACACTTTTCCTTTGTTGTTTGTTTTAGGAAAATCAAACTTGAGACACGGTTCATGCACGCATATAATCATAAATGATGAATAATATTCTAACCCGTTGATTGGTCCTTAGCATATGTTATTATGTTTAATTTCTTTAGACTTTTATTTGAGACTTATTATTTGGCTTGATGTTATTCTATTTTGGACTTCAATTTATTTTTTAGTGGGCCTTTAGCTTAATTGTTGGTATTATATGGTTTACTATTTAAACATAATATCTCACATTGTAGTGAGTTTTTTTCTTATGATTTGATAAAAGTTACATCTCAATTTTCTTCCTCTCTTTTCTCTTAACTTCTTTCAATTTTCACTTTACCTCACATCATCTTTGGTATCAGAGCAAGACTTTTAATTATTTTTATAATTACATGATCCATTAAAATACTTGTTTAAATTCTTAAAATTCAACAAAGTTTCTAAAACCTAGAATTTATGAAAAGCCTTCTGATATATATAAAAAAAAATCATATACACCCAACCTAAACACGCTTCAAAGCACCCAAAACCCTGACCATTATTCATTTTCTCCCTAAACATATCAGCCACCATGTTACAACATACTCACCAACCTCTATAATCCATAATCACCACCAGTCATGCTTATTTTTGCTAGAAATAACAACGTTGTCATCAGGTAATGTTATTATCGTTCAATATCAATATCTCATTTATGTTTCTCTCACCAATGGACCGGGTCACAACAATGCCTAGAGAGTAACAATCATCATTATTATTAGACATCGTAACACCAAAAAATAATAACTCATCCAACCACTTTAGTCGACCATGTTAAATTAGAAAGAACCAGTCAAATCGACCATGTAAAACCAATCTCTCAAGCTTAACCATAAACAACTATAAATTAGTCAATGCCAAAAAACAACCACGTCACTCAACCCAGAACTAGATTAGTCATGTACTGACATTCAACTCATTAAAAGAGTTATGCCACGCTGCTTTCTTAATACAACCCTTCATGATAATTTTCAACCATAACTAGATAAACACACCACTGCTAAAAAAGTCTAGGTGTATTTTGGTTTTGATTAATCTATATTTTTTTTAAAAATAGAATTAACTTTATTTTTATCTTGTTTTTATTTGTAAGATGCATTTGAGATCTCAATTTCACCTCTAAACTATTATTACATGCATTTGTGTCATGATCAACTAGTGTCTAACCTTGAATCTATATTTATCATGAACCCAACCTTTAATGATACTTTTAGAACCATTTAAGGAGAACTGCAGCTTATGCAAACCCAAATGATTAATCTATCTAAAAGAGTTGAACCCATAAGGCACCCAAAGACTAGTAAATATTGCATCAATAACCATTTTAAACAAGTTCACCAAGGACGCCACTAGTATAAGTATCATTTATGTTACTCTAGCTATAATAGCCCCAACCGTTACTCTGTCATGCACACGCTCCTGACCACTAAGAAAAAGATGTCATGACGTTTCCAACATCATCACGAAAGGTGATATTTGACCACAATAAGGAACCACACACGTGTTTTAAAGAGCGTGAGCACCTCTTATTCGCTGGCACTTGTGTAACACGCGCCATCTACTTTTATATTTTTAATTATGTTTATATTTAGTAAAAAACTGAATTGCCCCTCATTTAAATTGATTGTAACTAAAAAGCCATGATGAAAAGATAAAAATGCCCATGAATGTTTAGTTTTTATGCTTTTTAAGGACAATCTAGTCATTAGTCTATACAACCAAAGTAGTAAAATATCGTAAAGCCCCTGGATCCCATTTTTTGTTTTTTGTTTTTAAGGGTATTCAAGTCATTTTATTATGTATCTAAAATTTAAAAAGACTAATATGTCCCCAATCAATATAATAATGATAAATATACCTTATGAAAAATATGATTTTACCTCTAATAGCTAGTTAAATGATTTTGTTAGGGAAGGAAAAAACGATCATTTTAATGTTCCACTTCCAAATAAATTGTGTCTTGGTGATAATAAAAGACTAATGACTTTTAGTTTATTTATTTATTTTAATTTGACTTGATTGTTGGTTGTTTTAAAATTTTACCATTTAAACATAATTTTTAATATTATTTAGGTCTGATCTCTTTTTTTAGACTTTGTTTGGGGCTGCATTTACATCAGAGTCTCAATAAAATTTTGAATTTTTTTTATTTAATTTTTTTTTATATTTTTAAATTATTTTGATTTACTGAAGTTAAAGATAAATTTTAAAAAATTAAAAATATATTATTTTAATATATTTTTAAATAAAAAATATTTTAAAAATCAACACCATCCACGCTGACCGTTGAAGCCCTATTTTTACCCTTCTTTTAACACCCTTTTCTTCCTCTCTTCATAACTTGTCTTTTGTATCCTTACTTTTTTCGATTTTTACTTTGTCCCGCGTTCAGTTCTTCCTTGGAAAAAGGGCCTCGACCTTCCGTTAGGACTGAGGATGGCTTCTCACTCGTTTCACTCAACACCCCTAACTTTATGGAATGGAGATGTGCTGACTTGCTCGTAGGCCCATTGGCTTCTACTTTAATTGTTTATATTTCTCTTACGCTACGGCATTCATGATGAATGTTATGGTACCACCTCAGGTGAAAGTGGCGATGACTTTGTAGCTAGACTCATGTGATTTTATTGGCCATCATGTGATTTTTGCGACAAATAAATCTGTGCCCATTCATTTACCGGTATATATGTGTCCTTTTCTTTCCTATTTTATGAAGATCTGTATGTGCCTAATTCTTAAAAACTGCAATTTTATCCAGTTTGAGTTATAGGAGAAGAATGCAACGGATATTGCACCCTTTAGCTGATTCAAGATAATTTAACCATTTATTGCTTTTAGGTATTCTTTTAGCTCTAGATAATCATGTTTATATGTCGTGAAATTTGATGCCTAGATCCTATTGTATAAGGGTTCTTGCTCATTGGAGTTGGGGTGAATGTTAAGGAGGAGGTATTGATTTGTTGACCTGAAGCTTCCTGTAGAACCATGTTAGCTACAATATTATGTTAGAATAATCAAATTTAAATTTTGATGTTTTGGATTCTCCTATATGTGATTGTTGATGATCTAAGGCTGAAATTTGTGTCCTATTTGTTTGGACGTGAATCTGATTCCAATTTGGTCCTGTAAAAAAAATCAGAACCTTCTATGTATAAAACTATTAAAATGCTCATCGTGTAGATGCAAATCACTCTCGATCAACCGTGGTGGGGTCTCGCCTGCCTCCGTACGCTGGTGACATTATCTTTCCGGCCAACTAATGCTAGAATGCCACGTTACTGACCAAAGCATTATCCTTCACACAGACATCTCACTTCCTTCACCTCGTGCGTTCCCAACACGCAGCAATTGTTTTTGCCCCTCTCCTCAAAGACAAGACACGCGCTTGAACCTTTAGCATCAACACGTGGCACCTGGAAAAGCTTGAGGAGGGCAAGCAAGGTCTCGGTCCACAGAGAATAACACAATCACATGGCCGTACAATTTCGAAGAAGTGAACTCCTATTGTTGTACTCCACGTGGTAACAAACCAACCACCACGTCTCCCTCGAACAACGTCAGGATCTTCACGTCAAACAGACACGTGGCACACATGGAGAAGTGATGCGTCAGCGGAGGAGAGCGATAATAACTTGAGTGATTCAGGAATAGAGAGGTGGAAAGAGAACAGGGAAGCAAAAGAGAGGAGGTTTTTACATATTCCTAATGCTGGTAATTAGTATTAGAAATAACAATTTATTAGTCTTCCGATTCGAATTTGAAGTCTTTAGTATTGTTTTAATAATCAGCAATAAATTGCTTGTTTTTGTTTTTGATCAGTAGCTAAGAGTATTAAATTAAGAATAATTTTGTACTGGTATTTTGATGCAGAGGTAAAATCAGCTCGTTTGTTCTTGATCTCTAGTTATTATCTCTCCTCGGAGAGAGGGAGGGCGGAAAAACTTCCTCCATGGGGTTGTGTAACAAGCTGCGAAGAGTTTGGAACGGCATCGCTTTGCGTATTTGGATTCGCAAACGCGGTTAGTATCTCCCCAATCACTGGTATTTGTCTGTCTGCCCCCCTTTCATTGCTTCCCCTGCCTGTTCTTGTGGAAATGAGCCTGCGCATTATTATCAGGGAGAGTGAGGCATAACTCAGATTTGATCCAATTTCCCTTTTATTTTATTGTACTAATTAACATAGACATCAGCTAGTGATATACAGTTTAGTTCCCCTTCTCGTGATGGCTTTGGAAATTGATTTTTCTTAGGACCAAGAATGTATGATTTCATTTTTAAAATAATGTTTTGAAACAAAAACAGGACTACTGAAGCTACGGCATGATGTAAGAGCTTGTGAGTACGCGGATGTGCATGTCATGTGGAAGATGCTGAGAAGAAACGAAACTGAAACTGTTCAATTCTCAAGAAAGCGCGAAAACAAATCCTTGTGGGATTGTTTTCACTGGGCTAGGTGCACCTCCATATCTTGAGCGCGCTTTCTTATCATCTCTTTGAAGACGTCGAGGAAAGACTTCTCAAATTAACAACATACAGTTATCCGGATGATTGCGTTTGGGATATCAGTAATTTATCATAATAAAAGAGAAAGGAAGGCTCATGTACAAGATATCCTCCCTTTCCTCCGCCCCGCCGTGTGGATATGTTCCATCTCTTCCTTATCTTTATGTGTTCATCTCCAGCGGAATAAACCATGTTTTTGCGGCTATATAAATTGCGTTCCATGCTGTTGTGCTATTGTCATTTCTGATTGACTTGCACTGTATCATCGTCCTTTTGTTTCCATCTAGCTTCAGTCTTTTTGAGGTGATTGGAATCGGACTGGTCATGTAGATTAGCTAGATATTCTTACAAACGGAGACGCGGAAGTATTTTATTGTAGTTGAACTGTTTGGTATAAAAAAAATCACTTTAGTAATGCACTGTAGCGAAATGCAATTTACTTGAACTGATTTTTTTTTAAAAAAAAAAAACTAGTTTAGAGAATAATTCGCGATGTGAATAATATTTTTTTCTCGAAAACTAGAACAAGTTCTTATCGGATGAATTTTGTACGTAATGAAATTATAAATAGTTTAATGGAATAATAAAATATTTTATATAAAGTATTATTTTTTCATGATGTAATAAAACCATCTTTTAAAATTTCAAAAGACCTCAATTTCAATCATAGCAAACATCTATTTTTTAACCTCAACTAAAAGTATTTTTTATAAAATAACTTTTTTTAAATCACAACCACAACAGTTATCGCAACATCAAACACAGTCTTAGTCCTGGTTCTAGCTACCAACCCATTCTGATTGAAAAACATGGCTGCACCATAAATTGCCTTATGGTGATGGGCCAATCTTTTGATTTGCTTCTGTGTGGGATGTGTTCTAGTTGATTTTTTTAACTCGTTGCTAACTTGTGTCATTTGGGACAAGGTGAACATCTGGAAGTGGGGATTCCAGCTGAAAAAAAGAGGATTTTGAGAGCTGGTGGCATCCTTCATCCTCTCGTCGAGGGAAACCATATGCGATTAGATCCAGTTGACCTGAAAATTATAAAAATGTGCGATCATCCGTTAGCCTCGGATCTTGAATCAGCTGACCAAATGAATAATGTGTGCAGGATCACGCTGTGTAAGGTACATTCTACTGTCGATGGTCCGCAAACACTATTTTCTCTTTTTCTTCCTGGACGTTAGCATCAAATGAATAATCCTGGAATGATTCTATAGCCAGCCAGTCTCATTGCTCACGCAGGAGAAAATTTTATATACCAGTTTGAGTTCTTTGATTGAATTAGAAAAGAAACACCTAGAAGTCACAAGTGATAATGATTTTGCCCTTAAAATAAAATAAAAAAATATATGCATAGTTTCAAGGGTATTTTTGGTTTTTTCTTATGTTTTTTTGGGATGAACTAGAGGTTCTTTAGTAATTTGAAAAGATTAAATATTATTAAAAAAAAACTGATGATGCATGCACCGTCCTTGTTAGCGTGCGTGTGAGACCATTAGATTACCAAAATCATTTCTTCGCAACAGTGTTTGGAGTGGCATGTCCTCCTTTTCCTGTTGGTGGGGCGCGTTTACATAGCAAAAATGCAGTTGGATTCTAGTGATTTTTTTCCTTTTTTTTTTTTTATTATACAAATTAGCGTTACCTTTTCAAAAATTGAATTTGTCCTTCAGTTTCTAAATATAATTTTAAATACTAGTGTAGTATAAAATTTAAAATATAAAAGGTAATTTTTAAAAAATTTGATAAGTAAATATAATTTTTAACATGTTAGATATAATTTTTCCTATTAAATATTAAAATTTGGGACCTTGGAGTTTACGTTCTGGGTTGAACATGAATCTCTGCCTCGCAGCAATTAGAACCTGGAAAAAAACAACGTAATTGTAGACAAAAAAAGGAAAAAAAAATCACGTGGGTCCGCCTTCGACCTATAAAAATGCAAGCCTATCGCTTTCCATCTCAAAGAAATCGCGGTTAGGGTTAGTGGCACTTGAGAGCGGCGCAGCGAGTTAGGGTTTTCGCCGTCGATTAAAGGAACGAAATGGGGCACTCAAATATTTGGAACTCGCATCCCAAGAACTACGGTCCTGGATCTCGCACCTGGTATTTCTTCAAACCTATCATCTCTCTTTCGTCGTCTTGATCTGGTGATTTCCATGTTGTTTCTATTTGATTTTGGGTTCGATATCTGTTTTCGGTTAGATAGTTGTTGAATAAGAAATAACAACGCTTGGAATTCTTATTTGTTTGACGAAGCTTAGTTTAGTGAATCTTATGCAGAATCTAAACGTTGTTCTTTTGCTCGATTGCATTGTTTTCCTTGTTCCGTATTGCTAAAAAAATTGATGTTAATCCATTTCAGTTCAAGTTATTTTTTCACAAGTTCTCTAGTTGCTATGTGGGCAGAATCTTTTTCCCTAGTGAATTTTATGTTTATTGATTGCGATGTATAGAACTTTACCTACTGTATTTAGTTATGGATTTTGATTGGAATCTCCTTGTTGGCAGCCGGGTGTGTGGAAACCCACATGGGATAATCAGGAAGTATGGACTCATGTGTTGTAGGCAGTGCTTCCGCAGCAATGCCAAGGAAATAGGCTTCATCAAGGTAAGAGTTCAGAAACATTTGTTAACTTCGTTGGTTTTCATTTTACGTTTATTTGTTGGCTTATACAGTTGTATAGTTGTATTATCTGCTTTTTGAAATGCCTGTTTCTTTTAGATTAGTAAGTTCTTATAGTGCAATTTAAATATTCCTTAGTGAATTGTTTGGCTAGACACGTCCGGTAAGTTAAAATGAAACAAGCAGGAATTAAATTGACCTGGCCTGGATTTGTTGTGGGGTTATTTTTTTATGAATGGGTCACTGGTTGAACTCGCCCTGGAGAATTTGAGCCTCCCTCCTCTCTTTGTAAAGAGGAAAAAAAGGAAGCAAATAGGAAAGCTTTCTCCCATTTAATTTTTTGGCGTGTCATTTCCCAAGACCAATCTGCATTATCGTTGCCGAATTCGTTTATTAAGTGAGGAGAGACTTACTTGTGTTTGTTTCTGATTGCAGTACCGCTGATTGGGGACCTTTTTGATATCTATTTTTGAAGGCTCTGTTTGAAATATGATGCGAGGGAGTTTTTTTTTCCTTTTCTTTTGTCCGCCGCACTGATGTAACATGCGTGATTCAGACGTTCAAATTATATATTCTGTTCATCATTCGAGCCAACAGAAGTGTCACTTTTTGGAATGTTAATTCTTAGAATTTCTTTTAGAGTATTTTGCTCTGTTCTTTTTGTGCGCTCGTATCACCTTGTTTATGTTTTTGTTTTTTTTATAATTTATATTTTGTTTAGAGTTTTGTATTAACAATAGATAAAATTGGGATCTACAGATTTGGTTTTTGGTGTCAGCTTCCACTTGTGTGTTCAACAAATGTGTATGACGATGAACCCTACCCAGAGACCATATTGATGAATTTAAGTACGAGATTGTAATTGGTGCAAGTGCGATATATTTTGGTCTCCCATAACGGGTTTGTTCTTGCAACCTCCCTAACCCGTGTCGCCTCACCCCTGATTTAGAAGGAGGTTGGGCTCTGGTTATTATCGAATTCGTGTTTCCAAAAGAATTTTTTTTCCCTCGACGAATGAATTTTGAAAGATGTTTTGAACATCATGCAAGCGTGTCGAGTTTTTTGTTAAGATCAAATGAGTTCGAAAGATTTTTATTCGGAGCGCTGGTAATGAATTAGCCAAAAAAATCACGGAGAATCCCGCCTTCCGGATCTCGTTATTCAACCTGTTCAAACAATTTGCCAGGTTCTGTGCGCTAAAATCTTGGACGGAAATGTTGTATTCTGACCAACAATTGATCAAAAATCAATAGTATCACATAAACTCTCATTTTTCATTGTTGCTCTTAAGTTATTTTACATTATGATAAATAAATATCCTCAGGCAAGTGTAACACAGATTATCCGATTTTAGAGTGAAATGACAAGACTTTGAATTATGAATTCCTTAGTTTTAACTTTTAAGGCCCTAGCTATCGTCCTGTTAAACGTAATTACCGAAGCAAAACAACTTCCAATTGGAAAATAGCCTAAAGGATACGCTGCTGGGCAAATATATAGTCAAGAACTAGAACAAAAGGGAGAGCCTTGTAACGAGCAGGGAGCAACTAAACGCATAGAGAATCAGACAGATAAAGTTCCTTGCCCCGCTATGATCTGAGCACAACGGGAGTGCTTCGGAAAGTAAACTCTGGAGATGGTCTGACCATCAGCACTCCTTTGGAAGGATCTCAGAATAACTTTTGGAAAATTCTTTCTGGCATAAAGGCTGATGCTTTTCACAGAAACAACTGGAGATTGTAATTCTGTAGTCAAAACTGCTACTATATCTTTTTCCTTAAGGAAATGAGAAATTATGAACAGAGCATCAACCATTATCATGATTTGCATATGATCCTTCCACTTACCAAGCCAAATTACCGTTAATATATATTCTCTTCCTCTAGCAACTTAATTTTTTAGGTCAAAGCTACTATTTATTCAAACATTGCTTTTTTTTTTTAATTTAAAAATATAACTTTTTACATTTTGGTCATTCAATTTCCTTTTCTTTCTATTTGGTCCTTATAAATTGCTTTGATTTGCTGTTTGTATTGATAATGTTTTTCCATGTGTGCATATAAAGATCTCAAGGTGTCAAGAAAATGTTTTGTCACTCGGTTAATTCTTGGTTTTGCAAAACAGAACTCAATTTAATTGATTTAGAATAATTAAAGCTTAGGGACCAAATTTGAAGCTTAAAGAGATACTTAGTCTCTTTTTTTTGCCAACATAAGGGACTGATTTACAAGGTCAAGAAGTTCATATCCCTTTTCTAATTTCGGTCCTTCAACTTTTTTTTTATTTGATCCCTTTGTATTGATTTTATTTGGGATTTTACATGTAATTAACTAACTAATTAACTCTCGATTGTTATCCAATGAAATTGCATGATAATGGCTATGATCTGAACAGTGACTTTAAGAGCAATGCACACAGCATGAATCTGGAAGATTACCACCCTATTGATCCAGTGAGCATGGCAGTCCTCTTAACCCATATATTCCCAGGCCTTCTCCTCCCAGTCCTGGTCATCCAAAACCCTAGAATTAGCTTGGTGTACATGCTCATTTCTCGAAAATGATGTAGCCTCTTAATCTCAATTTGGAGTTTCAAGTACTTTGCGTGTTTTAATGTTTTCATACAGCCAACTTATGCATCCTGTTTTGCTTTGTTTGAAGCTGCTTGTAATTTGACGATGTGTATGGCATTCGCTATCCATCAACAGTAACTCTAATATTTACGCGGTAAATTAATGGAGTGAGATTGCTTTCATCCTTGAACTGGAGTAATAATTAACGGATTCCGCTGCATGTTCGTTGCATTACTTGCTCATGCTTCTTATGCAGATCTCTTGCCTAAAACAGATCTGTTTCCCTTCAAATGATGAATTATCTTGGAATTAAAGGGATTTATGTCTTTTTCATTCGATCTCTTAGGTTCAGAAGGCAAGAGACAAATGATTCGGAGACATTTAGAATCTAGCTTGTTTGAGAGCTGGAGCAATCAATGTGATTTGTGACTGCAACCAGATGGCGATGCTCTGCGCTTGCATTGTTTGTATCGACAGACAGAGCATCGCCAGAAATGGAGGGCAGAGCTTCTTGTTTTTTTTTTTTCGCTTTATATTGTAAAATAATAGAATAATAATAAAAATAGACGATGAGTACCTATTTGAATTGATTGGGTAATGCAGGGATAGGATTAAGTTTAGCAGTATGTTATGATGCCTCGGCTGTATGCTTACATACAAGGAATTTTATTTTATTTTTGAGCAGTTTATTTGATTCGAATCTTTTGAAAGTAAAATTCTTAATATAAAGTTTTATAACAATTTACTTTACAGGAAGGACTGATTAGATGATAAGGTGCAGCATGCCTTTTTGAAAATGAAATCCAATATGATATAATGGTGAAGAATCAAATCGAAAAAAGATATTAATTCAAAAAATTTATGAAAGTAAATTAAAAAAATAATAAATAAAAAAGCTTGAAATAACTTGTGTCATTTTAAAAATTCACAAAAAAATCTTATAAAAAAAAATAAAAAATAAACAAACCCTAATCACTAATAATATAAATGTCGGAAAATTAAGCTAAAAATATATAATAAATACAAGCAAACATAATAAACCTCATAAACCTAAATTAATATATTTAATTGAATAAATATTGAAAAATAAAACTTAAAAATGCATGTAATCAAATAAATAAAAAAAAATAAATCTGAATGAATCTTTTAAATCTAAATTAATCTCTAAAATTCACAATATGTGAAATTCTAATCAATTGATATATGGCTAGTTTTAATTGATTTAGAATAATTAAAGCTAGGATCAAATTTGAAGCTTAAAGAAATACTCAATTTTTTTATTTTTTTTGCCAAGAACTAATTTGCAAAGTCAAGAAGAAGTTCATGTCTCTTTTTTGGTCCTTCAACCTTTTTTTTTTTTTTCTTTTTTTTTCTTTTTTTTTTTATCTCTTTGCACTGGCTTTATTTAGGATCTGAGAGCTAGAGCAATCAATGTGATTTGTGACTGTAACCAGCTGGCGATGCTCTGCGCTTGCATTGTTTGTATCGACAGAAGGGGAGGGTAGAGCATCTTTGTTTTTCTTTTCTTTTTTCCCTTTTTTTCGCTTGATATTGTAAAAGAGTAAAACAATAATAAAAATAGATTGAATTGATTGGTTAATGTAGGAATAAGTCTAAGTTTACCAGTATGTTATGATGCCTCTGCTACCTGCTTACATATAAGGATTTACATAATAGCAAATTGAGAAATGTTTTAACATGCATGTATATAACAGTAAATTACAAGTTTTTATGTAATTGATGATCTTATACACAGTAGCAGTGTATTGTTTTCACCACCATGTCTATTGTCCTCTATGCGTGCTTGAATTTCAATATGCAACTGATACAGTTTTCTTTTGCAATTTTTGACTACCGATATCCCTTGCAAACAAATATTTACCTTGAATATTATGCATGATTAAAATTATTTTTAAAACATCACCCAACAATTTAAAATTTTAAGATTAAGATAATATTTTAACATTAAAATATTAAAATTTTATTATTTTTATTTTATTTAATAAATATTAAATATAAAATAATATAAATTTATATAAGTTTGAACTTCATACAAAATTTTATTGAAAAAAAATATATATATTAAAAAATAATATGAAACTAGATGTATTATTGTAACCTAAATTCTTTGACCTACTAAGCAACCAGCAGAAAACAAGCCAAAAACATGGAGAGAATAACAATCATGGTGTCTCTCTCGAAGGTCCCAAGAATTAAGGGCTACCCATGAACAGTGTCTATCTTAGAAAATGATGTAGAGGGTGACCAAACCAAACCTAAAAGGAGAAAATGATCAAGGAAAGTTGAGCTATCCACACACCAACCCTCATCGACCAGACCCAGAAGTAAAAACGATCTCTTCTTCTCCAAGCTAAATCTTATTACCATCCAATTTTGAAAATCAACATCTCACCAATATTCTCGCAAATCTTATTACAGGGTATCGTGATAAGAATTGGAAGAGGGAGGCTCGACTATCTTCTAGTCCGGCTCTGCTGTCTCGCCCTTCTCTTGTTTTCTTTTCTGGGCTTGTTAGTGGAAAGATGAACATCGTGCTTGTCAAAGCGATGGGACCGAGGGAAAAAAAAAAAAAAACGTTTATCGTGGCCTTCAAAGTGGGGTCTCGTACATAAGTAATTTAGAAACATAGGTTGATAAAAAGCTTGTTAGTTACTTTAAAACCAATTATAATGTAAATTGTTGCTTAATTCACGACACTTTCTAACTACTGATTAATGATCATGATTTGGTGGTAAATATATGATTTTAAATTGATTGTCATCAATGTTAAGTTATTAACGAATTAACTTGGAACCAAATGATGTCCTAATCAGCTTTTCAGTTTGTTAAACCATTCCTTATGTGTGCGATGGACTTTACCTGTTCGGTTCCCACTAAAGAAATCGTGTTTATCTTCAAAAGTGTAAATAGTTTGAAGTTCTCATACGATTTAAGATAAAACGGTGGGGTTTTATTTCCTTAATGTTCTAGTGGGGATTTTGGGCAAGAGCTCTCATGCGATTACGGTGGGATTTGGGCAAGTAAAGCACTCGTGATTACTTGGGATTAGCTTAACAGAGAGTTGAGTTATAAAAACTCAAAGCAGGACGGTAGTCCTTTTTCAACAAAATAAATAAAATAAAATAAAAGAAAGAAAGAGACTAATCAATAGTTAGTTAGCCTTTGGTTATTGCGGACGCAACTGGCTTTGCTTCGTTTAATTTAATTTAGTTGGTGATTACATTCTTCCCTTTTCTTCTCCATGAAAAAAAGTAAAACTTATAAAGAAGCAAAGCGTACTAAAGAGGGTGTTTGGTATCACCGCATAGACACCATTTGTCTAAAATTTAAATGTTTTTGCTTAATATTACTTTTTTTTGTTTTCAAATTATTTTAATATATTTAATTTTTAAAAATAAAAAAAATATTTTAATAAATTTAAAACAAATAAATATTGTAATCCAAAATAAAACCCCGCAAAACATCATTATGAATGTATTTTTGTGATGATATTGATCCAGTTTGTTTTTGCGTTTTAATAGTTTATTTAAAAAAAATTACAATTTTAAAATTTTTTTATTTAAAATTAATTTTTTTTACATAATTTTGATGAACTAATTTTAAAAATATAAAAAATATATATTATTTTGATATATTTTTAAATAATTTTTTTTTTAAAAAAACAACTACAATAACACTTTTAAACAAACTAAGTCTCTCCGTTCCATCTGCCTCTCTCTATTCTTGTGTGAAAAAAAATTCAGGTCAGCATAATTGGGTAATCTTAACCTGGTGTTTTACTTTGAATGTAACTTTCCATTTTATCAAGCAAGATACACAATCGATTATTGGGGGTAACTTAAAGAAATAGATATCATCAAATAATGTTGATGAACTGTGTTTTTTATTATATTTTTTATCGTTTTGATATATTAATATTAAAATTAAATTTTAAAAAAAATATTTTAATATATTTTTAAATAAAAAATAATTTAAAAAAACAAACATTAAAATACTTTAATCTAACCTTAGGTCTGTAGTCCTCATATTCCCTCACTACAGATGTCTTTGTCCTTCCCACAGTAATGACGACTTTGAGGATCACTTTTTATTTTATGTTAAGCAATCAAGTAAATTTATTTAAAAAAAAAAAAAAAAAAAGGCTCAACCAATTATGAGTGCTTCACCATAATAAACTCATCAGTATATGTTTTTATTTTTATGTTTTAAAAATATTTTTTTAAAAATTTAAATTTTATTTATTTATTTTGTTTTAAATTAATATTTTTTTAGTATTTTTAAATTATTTTAATATATTGATGTTAAAATAATTTTTAAAAAATAAAAAAAATATTATTTTAATATATTTTTAAATAAAAAATATTTTAAAAAATTATTACAACTAACCTGTGGAAAAAATTGCGTTAACATTAATTTGATACCGTTGTTATATAGCACTGCAATTATAGCAATGCCAGCTTGCATTACCATTAGAGATCATGTCTGTGAACAGTAAACATAGAACGTGGCTCAGC
Organism: Populus alba; assembly: GCF_005239225.2. NCBI lineage: Eukaryota > Viridiplantae > Streptophyta > Magnoliopsida > Malpighiales > Salicaceae > Populus > Populus alba. Next base: position 5,306,128 of record NC_133285.1, on the reverse strand, counting down.
CCTTTTCCTTGTCTTAACAGTAAAATCTTGTAATCCCAGCCGTTGGGAGTATAAAAGGAGGTGAAGAAAAAAACCTGTATAAAAGTCCTGTATTTAGATACTGTTTAATTTTATGGTCCGACTGTATTTTTTTTAAAAAATATTTTTTTAAATTTTAAACTATCCTTTTATTTATATTTTTGAATATATATTAATATCAAAAATAAAATTTAAAAAATAAATAAAAAATATATTATCATAATACATTTTAAAATAAAACCACTTTAAAACACCGCCTTTACTGCTTTTACAAGCACCAGTGAGCCATGTCTCCACCGGACAAAACGGCTATTTTTTCCATAATTCTAAAGAAATCAAAATTCAGCGCCGTGTCGTTCGCGTAACGTCTCTCCGAAGAATCACACAGTGCGCCACTTTTCAGACACCTCCAGTAGCGTACAAAAAAAACCATAAACTCGCTTCCGTGTATAGCCATGTCACAAAAATACCACGTTCCCCTTTCCCATCTCCAAAAATACCCCCATTCTTAACCACGTCACCGCCTTAACCCGCGAGTCTTCAACCGCATATAAAACCCGCGAGTAAGTTATCAAATCTTAAAAAACCGTGTTATATATAATATATATTCTTGTTTATTAAAAGAAAAAAAGAAGTCCCAAAACAGAGAAAGCCTAGGACGACAGTTATGCTCCTAAATCTCGCCCAAACTACGCCACCCTCTCTCCTCTACTACGCCGGCTAAAGGTAACGGTCAGAAGAAAACCTCTCCGGTCACTTTTTTTTCTCTCAAAGAGAAAAAGACTCATTACAAATTCCCTCACATTCTCACCAAATCGACTCACATTCACTAATTTCTCTCCTTAATTTCCTTTATAATCATTCCATTTTTTCTTTTATTTAAAGTTAACTGAAAGGGTTTTAAACAGAAATTAGGGTTTTGAAGAAGAATGGTTTCTGAATTGAATTTTGAATTTTTGCTGTTATGACAATGGTAGCTGCAGTTTCAACACCAATAAACCCCAAAACGACATCAACAACTAGAACAACGCAAAGCCAAAACCCAACAAGACCTCCGTTATTACCATCAGACCCTGACAATGCTCTCGCTCCTCGCCGTCCAAAATCCCGAGAAGTCAGTTCTCGATACATGTCATCGGCATCGGCATCCACTACTTCAACGTCAAGACGGTGCGCTTCACCGTCGATTTCACGACGAACAGCGACTTCAACGACTTCCGCTGCTTCCACAATCAAACGGTCACAATCAGTGGAGCGTAGGCGTCCTGCTACACCAAGAACTAACTCTCTTGATTTGAGAATAGGAAATACCAATTGTGGGGTTGTTGACAGTGGTGAGATGACAAATGCCCAGAGAATGTTGATAACTTCAACGAGAAGATTATCGGTGTCGTTTCAAGGAGAGTCGTTTTCGTTTCAATTGAATAAAGCGAAACCAACCCCGTCTCCCATTAGTGTAAGAAAAGGAACACCAGAGAGGCGCAAAGCAACCACTACAATACCGACCAGAAGAGCTGATCAAGTAGAGAATTCAGGGCCTATAGAGCAACATCGGTGGCCAGGGAGATTTAGGCAGCCGAATCCAATGACTAGAAGAAGCATGGATTGTACTGATGATAGAAAGAAATTTGCTGGGTCTGGAGTCAATTTGAATGTTGTTAGGGCATTGCAAAATTCAATGGCGGATAACAACAACAATACCAGCTCATCAATTGAAAGCAGATTGAGTTCTGATTCTAGCACAATCGATTCCACGAAGCCTATTGACGTGAATGGATCTGATGTTCATAGTGAACATCCTTTGGCTTCGGATACTGAGAGTGTATCATCTGGTACTACTTCAGAGAGTAGTGGAAATGCTGTTGGTGTTGCAGGACAGGGGGGGCGGGGGTTAATCGAGCCGGCAAGGTTTTGGCAAGAGACTAATAGTAGAATCAGGCGGCAACCAGAGCCTGGGTCACCAGTTTCTAGGAATAATGGATTGAAAGGACCTACACCGGCCAAACTTATTGCACCAAAGAAGTTTGGAAGTGATAGTCCAGTATCTTCTCCAAAAGGAGTTGTCAATAGTAGGGGACAGATGTCTCCTATTCGTGGTGGGGCGTTACGGCCTGGGTCGCCTAGTAAGTTTGGGATATCATCGGCTGCTGCACGGTCTCCTATGAGAGGAATGAGTCCATCGAGGGTGAGGAATGTCGTGGGAGGTGTTGTGAGTAGTAATTTGAGCAACTTGAATAGTACCCCTTCAATTCTGAGCTTTGCTGCTGATATTAGGAGAGGAAAGATTGGGGAGAATCGGATCGTGGAGGTGCATTTGTTAAGGATTTTTCATAATCGGTTGTTGCAATTGCGTTTTATCAATGCCAGAGCTGATTCTGCTCTGTCTGCTCAGCGGTTGAATGCAAAGGTATGGTCACTGTTTTCTAGGATTTAGTATCTATTTTCTTTATAGCATGCTTTTTTGTTGGGCAATTACTATCAGTTAATGAATGGCATTGAGTATTTTATTGGATAGGAAACCATAGTATCTCTACTCCTCTCCATGTTGTTCTTCCATTGATTTCAATTGTCAGTGAGAAGTGCCAATTTTCATGATTGCAGCTTTTATTAACTAAGGGATTTGAGCAAATCTGGGTGGTTGAGTGATGTCTAATAAAAACTGAATCTCTGTCTAGAGGTTGATAGGCGATTAAGAAGTAAATAGTCACGAAAGATGATGAATTTTTTGCACAATAGTTAGTTATGTGTGAACAAGTAGCAGAAGGAAACTTGCTACTTCTTGTTAATTCGTTAAAAAGTGGTTGGGAAGAATTTATAGATTGAAATTTTTTTTGATGCCGTGTTGACTATAACTGGTGGAAGGTTATGTATATTGGCTAATGATATATGCCTGGTGGGGGTGGGGGAGGAGGCAATTGAAAACCCATGTGAACATGCTCTGCTGTAGGAAACTTACTGCCTGAATAGCCTAGCATGCTAAATTACAAAGGGAGGCTGATCCATTGGAGGTGAGGCAATCTCATTCGCTGCTCTGCCCCTATATTTTGGTGTCGTAGTTTGAATGTTTTTGTTAAAAACAGGTGTTTTGGCATTAAATTGCCTTCTTGATACAATCGTTCATCTAGTCTGGTTTTAAATTTCATGTATTTGAGGGTGAAGATTTTCTGTTAATATGATAATAAAACAGAGTTGGGGATCAGTGGAATGAAAAATCTGTGTCAAATCTGTAAGAGTTGATTCTATAAGGTTTTGTGTACAGATGCAATTCTAAGGTGAATATAAATTTCTAGAATATTAAGGTGAATATAAATTTCTAGAATATTGCTTTTCATGTGCCAACCTAGCTTCATAACTATATCATCTTATTGAGCAGCAATCTTTTATATGGGGTTTGATAAGAAATCTTAATCATGGGATTGAGAACTGTGTTATTAACAGAGAAATTTTACGGTTCATGAAACCATGTTGACAAGATGTAGAAAAGGTTGTTTTTTGGTTTTTACCCTTGTATTTAATATGATGGAGATAGCTGATTCTTCAGTTAGCTTATTCTGATCATTTTGACTGTTCATGGGTGCTAGTTTCTCATAATTCTTTCTAGAAGCTTTGGCTAAAATGATCCCTTCCCCCTGAATTGTAGTTCCCTTTTAAATTGTTTTGACCGAGTCAATTGTGTCACGTGTTATTCACATTTATTATTCATGTGGGATTAAGATTTTTTACTGAAGCCTGTAAGATTGTAATAGCTGGTCCTGTTGGAGAAGATACATGCATTGTAGATGTGACCATCTATTACTTCAAGCATTTAGTACAATTATGGCCAAAGTCAAGCCATTTTAGGATATCTGAACAATTTTAATACCAGGTTTTGTCCACTTTTGGCAATATGATGATTTATGTATGAATTATGCTTACAATTGCCGCTCATTTTTATTTTAGGTAACTCATTCATTGCACAATTTCCTTTAACTCAACCTGTCAAATTATTTAGAGGAATTTTCTTGTCTAATTTTTCTTATCTATACCAGAAAAGCTTGTATAATGCACATATAACAACATCAAAACTGTGTGAATCTGTGAGAGCAAAAAGAACAGAGTTACAATGGCTAAGGCAAAATTTGAAGCTGATTTCCATCCTCAAGGAGCAAGTAAGATACGACTGACTTGATCCCATCATAGAAGCACTATGTTTTTCTATGTTGTCTTTTCATTTCAGTATTTATGCAAATTTTACTGGTGTACCTTTTAATTTCTCGTATAATATTTCTAACAATTTGAATTTTAAGATGTGGCATTTATCATTTTAAGCTGATTTTTAAATCCCCTATGTTTATCACACACACACATTTCCATATAAACTGACTCTCATTGGGCTGAGTCTTGAATGGATTGTTAAAGACTTCCAAACCATATGGCATACTTTCAGAAAAGCATAGTGCTATGAATGCTAATAAAGGTTCTTTTTTATTAAGGAACAAAGGTCAAGACCAAAGCTTTATTTTAATGGAGATTTATGCATGATTGGAGCTCAAAGTTATTTATTTCTAGTTATTTCTATTTGGGTATTCTGTTTTAAACTAATGACTCATGATTGCTGCAGATGTTGTGTTTAGAAGAACTGGCATTGATTGACCAGGATTACTCCCGTTCTTTATCAGGGGCCATTGAAGCTTTGCAGGCTAGCACGCTCCGTTTGCCAATTGTTGATGGGGCAAGGGTATGTGCCATTTTCCTTCTCTTGATTTTCATTTTTGGTACTCTGTTTCAATTGGGTTTCTGATAATGGCTTATCTGATTCATAATTCTACAGGCAGATGTCCAAAATCTGAAGGATGCTATCTGTTCAGCAGTTGATGTGATGCAGGCAATGGCATCCTCAATTTGCTTATTGATAACAAAGGTCGCTCTATTTTCCTCTTCCCACTCCTCAAAGTTGTTTTTTTTTAATCCTATGCCTGTCCAACGTTTGCTTCATACTTGCATTCGTGCTTTTCGCTTTTCAGAATTTTGTTCAGAAAAGATTTATTGATCGACTTGTTGCAGATATAAACTATGTAATTTGTGATGATAAGCCGGACCCCATACATGCTATCTCACTGCAGTACATATTATAGTTGGTACCAACATATAGTAAACATGCAGTGCCTTGCCATTTTCAATGAGTAATTGAGTATTGTTCTTCAGGTCTCGGGAAAAGTGTCATTTTTTGCTGCCCAGCCTTACTAACATGTATTTAGATCATTTTATCAAATATTCGTTGTCATGATCAGGAAGGACCTTCTGACTCTGGGTTTTTGATTTTGTGTTTTAATGAAGTTGTAACACATGGCATGATGTGCCCTTTGAGGTTTAAATTTTATCTGTGTTCAGCTTATGTTGCCCAAATTTTTGGCTTATCTCGTGTTTAAGCCCTTTTTTTTCCTCAATTTGCCAATAGTCCAGTGTATATGCTCAAAATTTTATGAGATAGGTGGATGGGATTTATAGGATAGAAGCGGGCATCGCAAATTGTTTTGCTCAGGGACATTTGGGCCTGCCAGTGAGTTCCCCTCCAGAATCCTAACCCTCAAAAGAAGTTCCATAAATTTTATGGAATTGCCGTTAGTCCTGCCGGGAACCTGATACTGTAAATGCTTGACTGCTCTTGCCCAAGACTCGCAAAGATGAAATATAAAGACTTCATTACGACGGATTTTGTTTGTGTTCCTACAACTGAGTTTAAGCTGAATTATGAACAATGTGTTGTAAATTGAATAATGCTTGACAAGATGGCTTCAAATTCCGTCATATCCTTCAGTTTTGTGGGTTGATGCAGTCATTTTCAATGTCTTTAACAGTTTATTTGTCCTTTGCTTTCACCATTGGTAGGTTGGGGAAGTAAATTCTTTGGTTGCGGAACTTGAAAAATTTACTCAGAAGGAGCGTAATAGGCTTTATCAGTGCAAGGATCTATTGTCAACCATTGCAGCCTTGCAGGTAATTTTGGTTTTACTTTTACAAAGAATTGAGTAGGTAGAAGTAAAATTCATTTTAGTGCCTTTGGTATGCTTGTCATCTATAATTCGATCCTATAGATTACTTTTACTCGTACCATTTTCCTGTAATGCTTTTAGCTTTTTAACTGAAAGTGCCCATGTTGCCAGGTGAAAGAATGTAGCCTGAGAACTCATGTTTTACAACTAAACCGAGTGCCTTCCAGCCTGACAACACAAGTGTAAAAAGCTCATATCACTTAATTCCTTCCTAAATGCTAACAACATCAAATCAACCCCTTTATCCTGTGATTCAAGGAACCGAGAGGAAAAGTATTGGATGGATAAAGCAAAAGTAGCTATTTTGTATGCATAGATGGCATGAAGTTGCCATTCTCAAAGTCATAATTAGATTGTATAGAGGTAACCTCTCTACAGGGCAGAGTACAGCGCATGTAAATATACATAATGATGTTTTCAATCTCTCTTTCCTAAGTTTCCTCTTCTAATTTTAATTTTAATTTTTTGCGTTCTTCAAGTTCTTGTTTGCTACTGTTTTGTTTAGCTGCGTGTCTGTGTGCGATCTTGAATTTGGTGTCCCCACGACGATCTGTTACAGTTTGTTTCTGCGTCCATCAATCAGTTGTGCATTTGCTACATGTTTTCGCTTTACTTGATCAGGAGCTAGTGACCCGAATCAAAACCGAGACAAAGAAAGTTGTAGTTCAAAGTAAATAGAAATTTCATTGCACGATTGGAAAGAATTTACTCTGTATTGGGGCCTTTAGGCTAGAAAATGGATTTCCTTTATAAGCATCTTTGCAGTTATTTTTCTTTTTATGTAAAGGGCCGTTGTCATGTTATTGGTCACGCTGTGCTGTGATGTGAATCACCTCTTTTATGGGATGGTTCACCTGACTTCTCCCCGCCTCCTTGCTCCTTTTCTGGATTTGGCTAATCCATGCAACCAAATACAGCATATATTTGGTTAAGCACTTCACTTCGCTATCAATGAAACTTGTACGATTGGCATCTGCAGGAGAAATGGTTGCCGTGAGTGCTGATTACCAAATGACTAGCCTCGTGCGTCATGGCTAAGTGAGTCGCCTTCCCGACCTTCGTTTTCCCCATTATTTAATTGTGTTCGGTATTTTTCTTTTGCCCAACTGCTTTTATATATGCGGTCAGCTTCCAAAGAACTAGTTGTATATGAATGAAGGGGTATTTATCGTAGAATATTTCATACTTCAATCGCATGAAAGGTTCGATAACATCATGCATGCGCAAGGCCATTGGCTTCATCATAGTAATCATCTGTTTGTAGGGGTTGAATTACTTGAAGAGACCATATTAGTTATAAAACAAATAGTAACTCCTCCTCGTCGGAGGTAATCGCCTTCTATAAGGTGAGGAATTGCGTTCCATACGATAACAATAAGATTCCGTTGTCTCCATCGGCTTCACGTCATTCCATTCATTTTCCTTGAATTAATGATGATGATGAGCATACTTCTTCTCTCTAGCAAGCACCACGCATTTAGCCTACTAACTCTTGCATCACCCACCACCCATTGCTAGGATGGAATGGTGATCGAATCAAGGAAGTATCCTAAAATGGCGATCCATGAAGATGACGTGGGATCCACGGCATATGCTACGAGACGCTGCGAGTCGAAAGGATTGGTATGATAATATCGGCTTTCTTTTTTCTCTTTAACTAATTGTGTGCTCTTTTCATATACGATATAACGTTGTCTTTTTGTGAAAGATTTATTTATTTATTTGGTATTAAAATGCCGTGGAACGCACCTCCAATGGAGGAGGATTTGGGGGGAGGAAGCTGACGTGCCCCGCACCATTTTTTGCTCCGCAAAATCCCAGCCCAGCCGGGACCCATCCTTTTCACTCCCATTTTCAGTTCCATGCCAAGAACGTAATTCTATTATGCTTCCGCTCCATCTACAGGCTGCCTGGCTGCTTTCAGATCGTTGGTCAAAAAATCATCTCATTTCATGTGAAGCTCACTCTTCTCCGGTACGTGCGAACACTACATTATTTTAATATATTTTTAAATTAAAAATACTTTAAAAATAAATATTATCACGAGGGAAGTAAGATGTAAGCAGACTTGGAAACTCGTACTAGGAAGGCTCAAGCAGGAATAACAGGTCATTAATTAACTCAATCGTCATCCACCTTAGCATCAAGGATTGAGGAGGCAAATGAAATTGATAGCAGATCAGATCTGAACTCCATTTTGCGGAGGAGGACCACTGTTGATAAAGTTCAGGATTTCATCCTCGTACAATTGAACACCCGCTTTCTCCATTTAAGGTTGTGATTGACGTTGAGTATACATAAAATTTATTTTTTCTTATTTTTTTAGTTTTTTTATGGACTCCTTGCATAAATCTTGATCTTAAAAATAAACATACCCTGAAACAACATGTGATATGCAATAATTGATTTACCAGAATCAACCTTGTTTTCCATTATGTGAAAAATTCCACACACCTAACTTGCATTTCAATACTTTAGACGTCAGGATCAAATTAACATAATTTATCATGGAAAGTACAATTGTAGATTCTAAAAACAAGCAGTTATTTTTTGAAGTATTTTTTACTTGAAAATATATTAAAATAATATTTTATTATTATTATTTTAAAATTATTTTTAATATCAAAACATCAAAATAATTTTAAAACAACAAAAAATTTTAATTTTAAACAAAGAAAAAAAATAAAAAAAAATCAGAATTTTTCAAAAACATTTTTAAAACTAAAAAAACAAACAGCCTGGAATTATGTTTTTTTCAAGTTCAAATAAAAAAACCTAACCTATTTGAGAAATTAAAAACATTATAAAAATTATTTTTTTAAAAATATTTTTTGCTTGTAAATATATTAAAATTTTAAAAACAAAACACAAAAGTGAGCCAAATGTTAAAAAACAAAAGTGAAATAAATCAAAAATATCACACCAGGATAACTTTTACATGATTTAATTTAAAATTCAAGTTAAACAAAAAATTAGAATAAATAATTTTTTTAAAACAATAATACTTATTAGATGAAATTTAATAACAATGGCAGCATCCCCTATAACCCAAATACTCTTTCTTCACTGAATTGTTTTCTAATCTGACCTCAAAGCGCAATCCAGTATGTGTTTTATAATAATAATAATAATATAACTACAATTTTTTGAAAGTATTGATACAATTTGATACTTATTTTTAATGTAACATATTAAAATAATTTTAAAAAAATAAAAAATAAACTAAAAAGACAAATTGAAAAGGCACGATTAAACCAAAATGGCATGCTAATATTAAAAAGGTGTAAAAGATGTGGTTCGTCTAGAAGGTTTATGGGAATCTCAGTCTTAGGTAGAACCACCTCCATCAGGTGGGTGTCAGACCATAGGTCTCCATCCTGGAGCCACACGGTTCTTATCTCTATCTCTTAGATGCTCCCATCCTCCGCCATGACCGGACCGGACCGGACCGGACGGGACGGGAGGAAGACCCCCACCCCTTCACTAATTAGGAAATTAATTAGCATTAATGTTAATGATGTTGTTCATCATCAGATCATTTTCTTAATAATAATATCCACGATTGAGACCAAATCTGAGGTACTCATTCCCAATTAATAAACCCACCAGCTACACGCCAAACATTAAATTTCGTTAATTCAGAAACTGAACTGAAAAACTAGTAAATCAAATTACAAAGGAAAGAAAGCTAGCCAAAAACGTACCGAATCAAAATTCCGGCATTATATTCATATAGAGCAAAAAAATAGTAGTAGTAGTAGTAAGTTACAACAAAACTCTGTTTCTTTTTAATTTATTCAGACAAACAGATTCAAAAGCCTTTTCTTATCACCGCCGCTGCTTTCAAAGCTTATTGTCTCCGATTCCCCTCCTGTATAAAACGACACCGCGTCTCTTCCTCTCTTATCTCTTCCACCTTTTCCTCTAGCGAGACACAGGTTGACATGATGATCAGACACCGCTTCATTATTATTCTCTTTAGCAAACGATCTTGATTGATTCCGCGCCATGTTATGTACTGCGTACGCAGCCGCAGAGAATCTGTCAGATGATTCATCGCAATTCGGCGCTACGACTCCGGTGAGAATCCCAGGTAACGGCCGTAAGGCTCCACCGGAAAGCACAGTCTCCACAGCCTCCTGACACACATGCCAGTTACCGCTCCACAATAGCCCCACCACTCCGTTAACCGGATTCACCGTTCTCCCGCACGCTTCAAATAACAGCGACTGAAACAAAGCTATACTTCAAAACAAACAAAAAGGAAAAATTAATTGGTACTCTTCCACGTGTATAAATAAATATACATATATACAACTTGGTTTGTATTTGTATGTTTATACATACCAGGGCGTTGGGCTTCGGGTACGGCGGAGATGAGAGACATGAGATCACTACGGCCAAAAAATTTGGCGAGAAACAAAGTAGCGTTACCTTGGGCTTCAGGGTTCGTGATCCAATGCAGACACGATCTCAATACGCATGTCTCGCTGCACCCCTTTCGCAGCACTCGGCAACCGTTGCAGCTCATATCCACCGTCTGATAAAATCTTGATGCTTTTCTTGATGATGATAAAGAATATAATTCTGGTATTTTTCTTTTATATATAAGTGTGTGTATATATATGAGAAAGCAAAGGACGATTAATTTTAAGTGGGGGAAAGAAGTGAGCTTTGGGGAGTGGTGAAGGCGTATAAGAGAAGGAAAAAGTGGGTATGGTTAGGGGGCTTAGCTAAAAAAGTAACTGTGGTTAAGTTAAGGTTATTTTGGATTGAACGGTGGGGATTTTGTTAGCGTTTGGTGGGCTCAAGGAGGGTTTCGTGGTTGTTGAGGCGAATATCTTCCAAACTCTGGGCACGAGCGACTCCGTGTTTTCGCGTCTCTTGTTCTACAAATCAAGGCAGGCCATTGGATTTTACTTTTTAGGTGTTATGAGCCGTAAGATTGCAGTGGGCCCATTTCCTTTTGTATTTCTTTTTAAATTGCTTTTTTGAAAGTACCAGTAAGTTATAGTCTAGTCGCCCCATAAGTGGAAGTGTGAGATGGTCGGATAGAGCTATAAGCCTAGTCGGCTACCGGAATTAATTCATGTGCTTCATTTTTTTTTATATTTTTTTAAAAGACTCAGTTTGGTAAAAATTTTAGAAGAATAATGTAGGTTGAATTAAGAAATAGAATAGTTTTAAATATAACTGTGTTTTTTATTATTAATTTTGTACGTAGCCACTATTTCCAATAGCTATTGCTTAATCATGTTTTAAATTTTAAGAAGGTTTAATAACCAAAATATAAGATTTAAAATCTTATGGTCAAGAATAAAAAAAGAAAATGAAGTGATATGGTGGGAGAGAAAAATGTGAGAAGGAAAAAAAAAACAAAAAAAGAAACAATGGGTTATCGAGAAACACTAGAAATTTATTTTTGACACGCTCGATATCATTGGAAAGATCTTATTAAGACGATTTTAATTGTAATTGAAAGACCATCAAACGAGGTGATGATTAAGCCTAAATTATCCCTAACCAATTAGCCCCTAACAAGTGTATAAAAAACGTAGTCTCTGTGGTCCATTCTTTTTTTTTTCTTCTTTGTACCCTCTTCTTCTCCCGTATAACATCCACTTCTTTTCTGGTCATTGAATTTTCATAAAAAAAAATTATTGATTTTTGTACTTGTTAATTAATTTAAAATAAATATAAATTTTGAAACAATTATTATTCTCTATAGCGGTTATGAACACCTGTTATTTTCTACTAGCGATTGTATTTAAATTTTAAACTATGTTACTTTTTTAATATTTTTCTAACATGTGTTATTTTCTTAAAAGTTTTACTAATTTGTGTTAGAAGGATAAAAGACTCTTAATTTTTTAGGCGTGTTTAATAATGTCTCTGCAAAAGTATATTTTTAATTATAAATATATTAAAATAATTTTTTAGATTTTTTTAAAAAAATTTAACATCAACATATCAAAATTATTAAAAAAATAAATTTTAAAAATAAATTTAATATTTTTAAAAGTTAAGAGTAAACTAAAAGGCACTTTAAAAAATGAATTGATTTGCAAAAATAAACACATCCTTACAAGGGTTAGTTAAACATGTGATTAGCTATGTATGCTTTTTATGTTATAATCTATCTTAACTTTGAATTCATAGTAGATCATAAGAAAAATATTTTCTTTTAAACACATATTCCAGTGTAGACTGGTTGCATTAAAAAAAAAACCTAAGATTTAATATGTGACTACAAGCTCAAAAATACTTTCAGTGTTAATAATAATAAAAAAAAGAAAAGAAAGAGAGAAAAAGATCAAGCCAATCACCATGGTAAATAATAAGATACATACCTTTTATCATGAATTCTGAAAAATATTAACATTTTCAAGGTGATAACATTTTTATAAGATTATTATCATAAAACAAAGTTTTATTATGAAATAAATCCGAGTCTACTGTAATAATTAAGATTATTCTGCAGATCAGTAAACTATCTGTTGGCTATGGACCCATGAAAATTCCATCGGCCACAAAAACTTCATGTAGGCCACCACCGCCACCACCAGACCCTCAAATTTGTGGGCTGCTAAAAAAACAGAGAGAGATAAAAGAGGTGGTCAGAGTGGAAATCTGATTTGAACTCCCAAATTCCATAGATTTGGCATCACCCATGTTTTGTATTAGTGTTCTCGGTTTTTTTAAAAAAAAATATATATAGAAAAATATATTTTTTATTTCACCACATCAAAATAATAAAAAAGCATAAAAAATAATTTAAAAAAATCACTTTTTCAAAAGCGTTCATGCATAGTAAAAAACAAACCGTTCCTAAGTAATTAAATACATACTCAGTCGTATACCGTGAACCTTAGCACCTTTCCTTGCCACTCGACTGAGCTCTCTTCCTCCTGGCTTCAACAAGAGACATCAATTCATCTTTTAGACCACGTAACAGTGTACGGGGACCATTTTGCTTCTTAAGAAGAAGAACATGAATGCTTTTTTGCCTAATCTTTTTGGTGCTAATTAACCTAATGCCAGCTCATGGGCAGGCAGAACGCCTCGGCCAGGCATAGGAGGTAAGATAAATACATGGTGTTTTTGTTATAAAAAAATAATTAAATTAATGAATGATGTTTAAATCTATGTAACATATTGTTTTTCCAACAAAAATGAGGAAAAGTTAATTTGTTTTACAGACTTTTATGGTATTAGCACCGTGTCTTGGGATTAAAGACATGTTTGATGTTCTAGTTGAATTGTTTTGTTGTTTTTTGAAAATGAATTTTTTGTTTTAGATTTAGATTTTTATATTTTTATATATTGATATTAAAAATAAATTTTAAAATATAAAAAATATTATTTTAATATATCTTCAAATAAAATATATTTTAAAATGTAATCAACAGTCAGTGAATAGTGAATACCTGACCTGCCATCCATTTATATTCCTAGCTTCACTCGATGGGCCGTTGACGTGAAGAAAAACTACAATAAACCAAAGACACAAACTTGCGACCGCTTTAACACGGGTGTCTGGAATCGTGCTGAATCTTTTGGTCCTGTTTCCTTTTTCGTTACTAATAAATCTCTAACAAAATTCTATTTAAAATACTTCAACAAGATGGAAAAATTATTTGATTTTTGTTATTGAGTCATGATTACACTGCAAATGGCAGCTTTTCCCTTCTATCCCTTCATTGTCCTTCAACATTTACACGAGTTTTACCATATACTTTTAACTGCTAGTACAAGATTGATCTCGGAATAATCATTGATGCATGATTCATGCCTCTTATCAATATACTGAAAGTTATTCTAAAAGAAATTAAAAAATTTTATTGTACGGAAATTGTTGTTCATACGAGCTCAATTGCTACAATTAATTTTCAATTGAATTCACAAGGTTAGTGTTCTGGATCATATTATTCCACCATATGTAGAGTAAGGAAAATGAATGGAGATGTCGGTCACCCCGAAGTCAACTTTTCATTTAACATTTGATGAAGAGGCAATTTTGTTGATCCGTGGCCTTGGTTAACAGCGGCATGCATAATTTTATGGACTCTGTTTTTCTAGGAACAAGCCCAGATGAAAAGGTCTATTTTTAGTTCCTGTTCAGAATTTAAACTGATTTGTTGTATGCCTATTTAGGCTGGCGCTAATGATCAGTTATAACTTATAAGAACATTGTCAAATACAAGTAAAAATAATATTTTTAATAAATTAAAATGATTTTTATTGACAAAATATTACCTTGCTATTTCTCTCGGTATTCATCAAAAAAAATTTCTCGTTGATGACTACCTGGAAATTACAGTTAAAAATGAAAAAAATAAAAAAAATAACATATCATTATTATAAATGAAATTATTGAGAAAGTATGCACATCGCTTATACTTGTTGATAATCTATCAGTAATATTCTCCTCCTCTCCCTTCTCATCCCCCATTTCTTCTTCATTTTCTTTTTATTATGTAGAAAATAGCACACAACGCCTGTTGTGAATTAAAGACTTAAGCAATAAATGAACTCACTTGATATGGGAATTAACTTGTTGTTGAATGAAACAGACTTTGGCTATTATATAGCCTTTACAGTTCTACAAAGAAGCAAACATGCAGCCCACGTCTAACTAACTATGACGTGGTAATCAACAGAAGAAAGAGTCAAATACAACTTCCCTATTCAACAGGGATTATTCAAAACAGAATGGAAACGTTTATTAACTCAACAATTCCCTCCCTTAATCAGATTACTTCTGGTACTTGGCAAACTCCTAACTGATTACGAAGGTTCTGAAATGTATCAAGCTTGAGTGCCTTGGTCATTACATCTGCCAGCTGCTCCTGTGTACCACAATAAATTAACTCAATTGTCCCTTCTTTTGTGAGATCACGCAGGAAATGGAAGCGTACATCAATGTGCTTGCTGCGCCCATGCATGACAGGATTCCTTGACAACTTTATTGTGGAGCTGTTATCACAAAATATAGTTGAACACTTACTCTGTGATTGACTCAACTTCTCCAAAATTCTCTTCATCCAGATGGCTTGAGTGGCACAAGAGGCAGCAGCCACAAACTCTGCCTCTGTTGTTGAGAGTGTAACAATCGGTTGCTTTTTGGAGGACCAGGCAACAGCTCCAGAACCTAACATAAATACATAACCTGACGTGCTTTTTCGATCTTCCAAGTCACCTGCATAATCACTATCAGCATAACCAACTAGACTTTCACTCCCTCCCTTCTTGTAGAAGATCCCAAAGTTGACGGTCCCTTTTAAATACCTCAACGCTCTTTTAACAGCCTGCAAATGTAATTCAGTAGGCTTTCCCATGTATCTACTAATAATGCTTACAGTGAACATTAAATCAGGCCTAGTTGCTGTCAAGTATATTAAACTCCCCACAATTTGCTTGAAGTACGTTTCATCCACGTGAACTCCTTTTTCATCCTTGAAAATCTTAAAACCTGGAATAATAGGATTGTGAACTGAGTTACAATCTTCCATTCCAAATCTTTTCAATACTTCCAACGCATACTTCCTTTGACTGATATGAATCCCATCTGGTCCTTGTAACACCTCAACTCCAAGAAAATACTTCATCTTCCCCAAATCCGTCATGTCAAACTCACGCACCATCGACTTTTTAAACTCCAGAAACATTAATTCATCATTACCGGTAAAAATAAGATCATCCACGTATAAACTGACGATTAGAATTTTACCTTCTTTGCTTGTCTTGGTGAATAAGGTGTGTTCACTATGGCATCGTTCAAAGCCTTCATTAAAGAAATGAGCTTCAATACGGCTAAACCAAGCTCGTGGAGCTTGTTTTAGTCCGTATAAGGCTTTCTTTAACTTGTAGACTTTCGTAGGATCATCTTGCTGTATATAACCTTTAGGCTGCTCCACATACACTTCTTCACTTAATTCTCCATGCAGAAAAGCTGATTTTACATCAAGTTGGTAGATTGTCCATCCCTTTTGTGCTGCAAGAGCTATAATCATCCTCACTGTATCCATTCTTGCAACCGGTGCAAATACCTCGTTGTAATCAATTCCTTGTTGTTGCACGTAGCCTTTTGCCACCAATCGAGCTTTGTGCTTGTCCACCTCTCCATTTTCTTTTAGCTTTGTCTTGTAGATCCATTTAACTCCGATCTTTTTCTTTCCAACAGGTAAGTCTGTCAATAGCCAAGTATTATTCTTCTCGATGGCTTTCATTTCAGAGTCCATAGCTGCTTTCCACCTTTCACTCTTTACTGCTTCTTCAAAATGCACAGGATCAGCAAATGCAAACAGTACCATATTAGCTGCTTCTTCTTCAGAAAAATTATCTCCATTGTCGTAATCATCCATCCAGACTGGCCGTCTTCTAGATCTTCTTGCATGTGAGCTGGATGAGTTGATATCATTCACATTGTTTAATGTAACAATATCATTTCTTGATGGAACGATCGCCACTTCTTCTACTCCTGATGAAACAACATCTACTGCTTCTGCATCATTAGTTTCTTCACTGTCAGCATCTACTGCTTCTGCATCATTAGTTTCTTCACTGTCACTTATGATAGCTTCCCCTTTAGTGTCACCACATTCCAAATCAGCTGTAATTAATTCTTCAAAACTTTTATCCCAATCCCAGCACTTATCCTCTTCAAATTTGACATCCCTGCTCACCACAATTCTTTTTGATATAGGATCATAAAGCCTATAGGCTTTGGATTCCTTACTGACTCCCAGCAGCACGCAACTGAAGCTCTTGTCTTCCAATTTGGTTCTTTTGACATCTGGTATATGAACGTGTGAGACACATCCAAACACCCGAAAATGCTCAACTGAAGGCTTGATTCCACTCCAAGCCTCTTCTGAAGTTATGTTTTTCACGGCTAGAGTAGGACTGCGATTCAGGACATGTACAGTCCAGTTTACAGCTTCTGGCCAAAAACTCTTTGGAATCTTCTTGTCTGAAATTATACTCCGCACCATGTTCATGATTGTCCTGTTCTTCCTCTCTGCCACTCCATTTTGTTGTGGAGTGTAGGCAGCCGTCAGTTGTCTCTTGATGCCATTCTCTGTACAGAACTGATTGAATTCTTGTGAAGTGAACTCCCCTCCCCGATCTGTACGCAAGCTCTTGATGCATTTTCCTGTTTCTTTCTCAACAAGACTCTTAAAGTATTTAAAACTGATGAAAGCTTCTGACTTTGCTTCCAAAAAATAGACCCATATTTTCCGACTAAAATCATCAATGAAACTGATTAAATACCTTTTGTGGCTATTTGAAGTAGGAGTGATTGGGCCACACAAGTCTGCATGAATCAATTGAAGCTACTGTGATGCTCTCCAGTTACTCTTCTTTGATATAGGATTCCGATGTTGCTTTCCTACCATGCAGTGTGTACATACTGTTGTGGAAGCAGGGAATTGTGGTAGTCCCTGTACCATTTTTCTGCATTGAAGAGTCCTGAGGCCTTTATAACTCAGGTGACCTTATCTACAGTGCCATAAATGAGACCAATCCTGAGAGGAGGTTGTATGGAAACAATTGTCTTTTACCAGTGGAGATTTAGCTAACAGAAAAAACATTCTATTTGCTGACATCTCAGTTTGGATAATCAACCCCTTCTCTGCATGGAAAATCTGGCATTTTCCTTGTTGAAAGAATATAGTTAACCCTTTTTCTTGCAGTTGGCCAATACTCAACAGGTTATTCCTTAATTCTGGTACATAGAACACTTCGGTAATCACATGTACAAATGCACTTACTTGCAGCCTCACATTCCCTTTTCCCATCACTGACATTTTCATGTTATTTCCTAGTTTCACCATTTGTCTGAAACTTTCATTGAGATTACTGAACAAGGTTTTGTCTCCACACATGTGATTGCTGCATCCTGAATCCAGGAACCACACGTCTTCTTTTTCTACTTCATTTTCCTCCACAGCAGACATTAGTAACATCTCTACTGTTTCATCAAGTTCAGCATAATTGGCTTCTTTGTCCCAGCTAGGACACTCATATTGAAAGTGTCCAAGCTTATGGCATTTGTAACATTCAACAACAGACTTGTCAAAGAACGAACGCCCTCTTCCTCTGCCTCTTCCTCTAAATGATCCACGACCTCGTCCTCCGAATCGCTCCTCATGAGTTACTTTCAATGCTTGTTCTTCTCTATCATGCTTGTGAAACTTCTGCTCGTGAACAATTAGAGAGCTTTGCAACTCATCAATGGATAGATAGTCAATATCCTTCGACTCCTCAATAGAACAAACAATATAATTAAATTTGTCTGTTAAGGATCGAAGTATTTTCTCTACAATTGTAACATCTACCATTCGTTCACCATGCACCCTCATTTTATTAGCCACAGACATCACCCTTGAGAAATAGACTGAAACTTTCTCACCTGACTTCATCTCCAAGGTTTCAAACTCTTTGCGAAGAGCTTGAAGAATTGACCGTTTCACTCTTGCATTTCCTTCGTACTTCTTCTTCATTGAGTCCCAAATCTGCTTCGCAGTATCCTTCTGAAGAATGGTTTCCAGAATGGTTCGATCAATAGCCTGGAATAAATAGTTCTTTACCTTCAAGTCTTTCAGCTTCAACTCGTCGAGTCTCTTTTGTTGTGCTTCTGTCATGGTTACTCCATCTTCTGGTTCTGCATAACCAGTCTCCACTAAGCTCCAATACTCTTTGGATCTCAACAGATTCTCCATTAACATGCTCCAATGGTCATAATGACCATCGAAACGGGGAATTGAAGGCTGCACAAAAATCCCTTTCTCTTCACTCGTCATTTTTCTCTCTGTGTGTACAAGTCACTCAAAGTTTGCTACTTTTTCTCAGGCCCAGTGGGAGCTCTGATACCAGATTGTTGTGAATTAAAGACTTAAGCAATAAATGAACTCACTTGATCTGGGAATTAACTTGTTGTTGAATGAAACAGACTTTGGCTATTATATAGCCTTTACAGTTCTACAAAGAAGCAAACATGCAGCCCACGTCTAACTAACTATGACGTGGTAATCAACAGAAGAAAGAGTCAAATACAACTTCCCTATTCAACAGGGATTATTCAAAACAGAATGGAAACGTTTATTAACTCAACAACGCCTTCTTATTTTGTCACAAATCAAGCTTTTATTATCGTAAATTCGATAACCCCAACACATGATATGTTAGTATCCATATTCTTATTAAATTATTTTTGAAGATTCACCATATCAAGTAAGAAAAACTACCCATTATTTGTTGTGATTCATTTTTTAAATGTTAATTTTTGGTATTTTTATATAGCATTTGTAGTTTGCTTGTGTGTTTACTTGTCTTATAGATTTTTCTATAGAAATTTATTGTATGAATGTATGATTTGTACATGTTAGAGTTTGCTTGAGATTTTAAAAAATTATATTTGTTTGTTATTTGATAAAATTGAGTTTGATTTTATAACTTTGATGTTTTATAATTAAATAAATAATAGTTTATTTAATGGGTATGTTTCACATTTTATCTATTTTATTCTTAAGTTGGAAATTTCGTTAAATACATATTATCATCAATATTCTATATAGATTTTATATAAGTAATGAATGACCATTCTTGAATATATCGAATTTCATCTAAAGAATCACATAAGATGAATTATTGTAAAGGGATTATATAGATTTTATCAATTACACACTATCTAATCCAAAAAAAATATTAATAAAGATGATATTAGAAAAATATTTGAGCTAGCCTAGCCTAGATGCTGGGAATTCGACAACCTATATTAGAGTCAGATTTCATGCTATTTGTTACACTCATAACACAAGATATTGCTGTAATGGACTTGAATTTTACTTTAATAACTAAGTAAAGTAATTGTTGAAGAGAACTTGGGATGTTCAGGTGCAACATGCTTTTCCATGAAGTGATTAGTTAATTCTGGGCTGTCCAGAAACCCTTTTGATAGAAAAGATTGGATCCTTAGCGATCCTCCATTCAAGCCCCAGCTTCAATAAAAAAAAAAATATTAATCTTTACCTGTCAGACTTGAACGTCATCTTCGAAATCATACAATATCATACAAGTACAATCAATTAATGCAAAGAACTTGTCAAAACATGGTGCTTCAGAGTAGATATTTACTTTGCACTGGAAGTACGGAGTGGTTTTTAAAAGTGTTTTTTAATTTAAAAATATATTAAAATTATTAAAAGTATTAATTTAATATTTTTTTAAAACGAAGCTAAACACAATTTAAAACACACTCCAGAACATCTGGTATCACTGCTTTTCAAATTACAATTCTCACCGATGAAATAATGATCTTTGGTGACATTCAATTCAAATAACATCATGAAGGCGCCTGGTTGTCTACTCCAATGCATGATTTTTTGTTGACATTTTTGTTTACAATAAGCTTATAAAATAATGCCCATGTTAAGTGCGGCAAAAACTCGAAGCTCGACATAATGGGAAAATAACCAAGTTGCTCTCGTTGAGAGTCGAACTCAAGACCTCCCGCTTACTAAACGGGTGCTCTAACCAACTGAGCTACGAGAGCTATTTGACTAGTTGGATTTAATTTATTATTATTAATTAGTGTTTTCTCTGAAATCCCTCCCCTTAACTCATTTTTGCCAACCGACGAATAATAATTTATTGATCAACTGCAATTTTAAGATAGGTGGCGTGGACCACGATTGTATAGCTCACGCTGAGAGTGACTTTGTGATTGAGATATATTTTTTATTTAAAAATATATTAAAATTTTATTTTTTATATTAACATATAAAAATACTTTAAAAAATTCAATGAATAAAAACTAAAAATTTATTTTTATTCAGCTTTTTTTAAAAAATTATTTTATTAAAGTATGATTGAACCACATTATAAAACAATAGCTATTAATCAATGAATAGAAATCACAAGGAGCTGCTATTAAAAGTGGTGTATATTAAGGGCATGTTTGATAAGGTAGTAGAAATTACTTTTTAAATAGTTTTTTATTTAGAAATTAATTATATTTTTTTAATTATTTCTAAAATTTATTTTTATATCAAAACAATATAAAAACACTCAAAAAATTAAAAAAAAAAAAAAAACCCAATGCTAAACGTGCCTTACTCACTCGATAGACACTGGATCTAGAAGACCAGCATAATTAATTAAGAAATAGGTGGAGATACATAAACCCCCCTCTGGAAGCATACTTTCTTAATTAGTGGCGTGGAATAGTCTCATACAGTTGACCTCTTCATATTTCCCATCTATCTTCCGTTAAGAAGTTCAATTAACCTCGTGCCAAATGACTGGGATTCTCACATAGTTTCTCAGCATCCTTCCTTCTCCGCCTCTTGTTTTACTCGATCAACCGTCTGTCCCACACGCAAATGCCACTCCTTCGTTTTGTAACTACTCTGTTAATAATGGCAATGAGGAAAACATGTCCAAAGCAACTTGATCTGGCTTGGTCAGATCCTCAAGCAACCTTCAGTTGGATGGGAACCGTCCATTGGTCGACCGCTCGGAAACGCTTTCACATTCTCTAGCAGAATATCTTGCTATTCGACGTTCGATAATTCCATATTCTCCGGATCGTGTTTATATACTGTAGAACATTATACTTGACCTAACATAATTGGCGACCTTGAACCGATTAATACTGCCCTGCTTGTTCTTAATTTCGTCTGGTACCACACCAAACGGCAACCAATTATTCATATGTAGTTTGCATTAATTTTCTGTATATTATAAGACTCGTTCTCATCACAAGTCATGTCTGTAAAGATATGGTTAGATACGCCAGATCAGCACTAACAATGATGTGGTGTTGTTAGCATGTCACCTGTGGATCGAGTTGTGCTTGATTTGATCTCAAAACGCGTCCGGTTGATTTATATGGAAGGTTAGCTAGGTCACTTACATGCCCTGATGCCCCGCCCTTCCCTCCCGACGAGCTTTCAGGTGAGAACACGATCATCAAGGGACAGTGGTGGACGAGGATGAAAACTTGGAGTCTTGGACAAGATAGGCGACCAGCAGTAAACATTATATTATTCGAAGGACAATTGCTGAAGTAGATGCCACTTGGCATCCTAATCACTTGCATTATGAAAACATGCCATATGCACAGAGATCAAAACAATATATATAATATAATAATTACAACATGCGCGTGAAGCTCATGGATTGCATTTGTAACTAGAATGCCAATGTGTTCCAACCGTCACTCCCTGTGCTTTTTGTCCAACTTTTTTCGCTGCTTCGTGACTCATGCTGCGCTAGGTGGCCTCATACTGGATTTCCAACAAACTTACCACCACCACTTGCCCCGCCGCTCAAGCGGGGTTGTGCAGCTCATCATGAGGAGGTCAGGTCATACGCACAAACCAGAGGTCCAAGCACAATGCCAAAAAGGTAAAAACTTGGATTCGATCGTGCGTTTGGAGATCGAATAGATACGAGTAATAACCCAATACATGGAAACTTGAAAAATAAATTTAATTTAACTGATCCAACAAATTTAGCAAAGAAAATTCTAATTAAATGAATTCATTACATGGAAGCAACTGAAATATTCAACTGCTACACACAAAAAACAAAAAAAATAATGAATCAGAACAACTGAAATAATTAAATCCCTAAATGGAAATTCCTAGCAGTACAACCTAACAGAAGTTCAATTTTTCTACTGAGCTTGAGAAACTTCAATTCTGGGTGCCATCAAAATACGAATCCTTTTTGCTGCCGGTAGAGGGCTCATAACTTCATCATCACCGGATACAAGGAAATCTGAAGAGAACTCTGGCAAGGCTGGAACATTAAGGTCAAAGTCATGGTGACTGTGATTGTGGCTATGAGTGCGAGTGTTTGTAGATCCAGCTCCTTCAGAAGTTGAAGTCACACCACTCTTTTCGGCACCTCCTATGATGCCTTCGTAGTGACACCTCTTGTGACCACCCAGGGCTTGTCCGGTGGGAAAAGTTCTGTGGCAGATGGAGCACTCATGAACCCTGCCACTTCCGTTAGACACGGGTGTTGTCGTGGCAGAAGTAGTTGTACAGGAAGTAGTTTGGTCTTCGCCGCCCCCAGCGAGTTTTCTGTGACTTGCCTTGTGCCCGCCTAGGGCTTGGTATGAAGGAAACTCCTTATTGCATACGGAACACTTGTAACTTATTTTTTGCTCCGATGACGTGGATACTTTTGGCGGGGCGAGGGGTTTTTGGTGGTGGCCGTCTAAGGCGGGGATTGGGAGATTCGTAGAACCGCGGGCTAGCATGACAAGACAGAGAGCGAGATACTCTTCTTCGGTTGGTTGGTGGTCAAGACGTGGACGCTTAGAGCGCTTGCGCTTTGCCCATGGCTCAACCATGTAGTGGGTGCTTGATGAATCCTCAAACTGAAACGATGGGGTTGCAGTAGTTGGAGAGTTTAAAGCTTCTAGTGCCATCGGGCCTCCTTTATTTGATCTGAATCTCGAAAGAGAAGAAGGGTGAATTGCTATCTTAAGAGAAAGAGAGAGCAGCTGTTGTTTTGTGAGAGGAAAGGAGTGAATTGTGTGAACTTGATGAGTGAGAGTGAGGGATGATGGTGGTTAGTTATATAAGGGGGAGGGGAGGGGGGAACTGGAGAAGGAAGTTGCGTGAAAAGTGGTTGGAAAGTAAGGTGTGAACCTCGTAATAAAATATTTCAATTGTTAGGAATCCAGAACATAAACGGAGTGGAGCACGTTTAGTATTATTAGGGAATGACACCTTTCTTGGTGGCCAATTTTGAGTTTCTTGGTGGCCAAGAGGGACTGACCTGACCAGAGTCGGTCAAAGCGGAGAATAGTACAAGGAAACCCAGTTGCGAGCTGATGATGCAACTCTTGTTGTGGGGCCCTGTTTGATGGAGTGAGTGAAGTGAAGACTGGGACTGCTTCCAAGTCAAATCCAAACAAACGCGGTCTTTACCCACATGCCTCTTCATAGCAGCCGGCAGGCATACAGAGACTTTTCTCTCTCATTTCCTCGCCCACGTTCATGGATACTTTGTTTGATCTGCCGTGGAATCGAACAACCACCTACGCTAACAGTCAATTAGTAGTAATTAGGAGGCTAATTGCGCGGAGAGTCTTCGTAGTTTGGCACCCAATCTGCCCATGTGATGGAGGTGTAGGGGGGAGATTTTAACTCTTAATTTGAGGTATACAATCAAGGGTGTCGAGTATCTGCAAGTGGATGTTGTTGTTCAACCAGAATTGTATAATTGAACGAGAATTTTATTTTTTCTTGGAATAATGGAAACATGCGATGCTTCCACTCACTTCGCTTAAAGAATACGTCATATATAGACGTTTGCAAGTTCTCCATATTTAGATGGTATTTTTGTCTATGGATATATATATATTGCAAGTAATTGTTGTATTAATTACTTCAACCCTTAACTTCGTAAATAAAATGCAACAGCTTCGTAACCCGCAGGACACGCGATTCAAATATTTTCAGTTGGTATAGCTATCTCAGGAATTTGGGTTTCTTATACGAATATACAGTTTAACATTGGGGTAATAATAGTTTTTTAAAGTTTTTATTTTTAAAACAATATATTAAAATAATATTTTTAAAATTTATTTTTAATATCAACACATAAAAACAATCCAAAATATTAAAATATATTTTTTAAAAAAAATTACAATACCACCACAAAGACAAATGTATACAAAAGCAAATGAAAAAAAAAAATCTGTTAAGCATCCAGATAACTACTACACGTGCCACCATCTTACAAGCTTCTAGACCCTTTCATCCACTTCTTACATTGAGAATTGGGGATTATTATTTTTTTACTTGCTATTTTATTTTATAATTATTTATTTAATTAATATTCAATTTTAACAAAATAAAAAAAATATTAAAATAATAAATAAAAGCATAAATTATTTTATCTCGTTGAAACAATATCATCATATAATTATTTATGATTATCCATGTATTTGGCAGAACCACTTGATTAAATATGAAGGGAAGTAGGATATTATACTACTGAAAAGATTTTTCTTAGGATAATAGGTATTTTAATTGGTATTTTTGTGATCAGTTTAATAGGTTCCAGCTTGAGTTAATCCTTCTAGTAATAGGATGAATTGAATTGTAGATATGAAAGTTGTATGGAAAAAAGTAAAATGAAGGTTTGAAAATTAATCCACTTTGTTAAATTTAATAACATTATTAAAATATTTTTTATTTATTCTTTTAAACAAATTAATATTAATCAGCTGCGAGCAGCGTGGTAATATAGTAGATAGATTTTATTACTTGTCTTGTGGCATCGTGCGGGAGTACCTGCTAATTAAATCTAGAATGATTTGAAATATTTAGGTTTAGTAGAGAGC
This sequence comes from Populus alba, assembly GCF_005239225.2. Taxonomy (NCBI): domain Eukaryota; kingdom Viridiplantae; phylum Streptophyta; class Magnoliopsida; order Malpighiales; family Salicaceae; genus Populus; species Populus alba. The sequence continues at coordinate 5,280,706 of NC_133285.1, read as the reverse complement.
CTTTACAAAAGAATTTAGTTTCGGAGAGAGCTCCCGGCGACTTGTTTTTTCGTTCAAAAAAAATCAATCCGTACACCAATTCAAGAAAATGTCACCGGACTAAACATCGAGTGGTGAAGTTGTCCTAGAGAATTTACCATATTCACGGCGAGAAGATTTTTTGAATCTCTTGAGTTCTTTAATTTTGAAGAGACTTTTTTTAGAGTGGTTTCCTTTTCTTTTAGCTGATCACCAGACCTTCATGAGGTATGAAATGAGAACAGTATTATAGATAGATTATTCATGAATGCATCTCGGAATCCTTTCTCCTTCTTGTATGAATGGCATCGCCGGTGGCCACGATAAAAGAATGAATTATTGCGGCGAAACGAAAATCTGGTTGTGTGCACACATACATGACATCCTGCTCAACAACCGTAAAAATTTTAGCATTTGTGGAGATTCTTCAGCTTGTTATTTGGTAACATGTTTAACATGTGTTTGACGTTGTAAGTGAAAATGTTTCACAAAAATGATTTTGAGTTGAGATCACGTCAAATTACTGCTTAATTTTTATTTTTTTTTTAACGCTATTGTCATATAAAAACAAAATATCTTTGTATGAAATTAGTCTGAGAAAGATAATCTATATCATTGTATTGTCTATTTTATTTAACAATTAGTTAAATAAAAAATATATTTTTTTTAAAAAACCAAATTATTAAATTTTATAAAATTAAAATCTTGAACTGCAAGTATGACGAAGTAAGTAAAGTTATCCCAATTCATAGTTTTGGTGGGGGTGCTCTTGTTTTAATTAAATTTGATTTGGCAATCATTCTTCTTTTTTATATATATATTGTAGAGAAAAAAAATAGTTTTAAAAAAAACATGTTATCAAATTTTAGAAGATTTATTAACATGTTAGCAGGTTTGAGGGGTTTACCTTTTCTATCTTGAAAAAAAAAACATTAATATTTTATTTTATCGTTTGATATTAGATTGATTGAAAATAAGTTTTATAATTTTTTTCGTATAATTTTTTTATAAGGTTATCAAGGTCTCAAAAAAAAATATCCTGATATTGGATTAGTACTTGGTCTAATGATCATCTATTTTTATTATCGTATAGCTAAATAAAAAATTATTTTAAAAAAATGAGTGTAGTTGAATTCATGACTTGATTCATGGGTTTGACGTGTTGACCCGAGTTACCTAAATCATGAGCCTAAAGGATTATTCATCAAACCCAATATTTTTTTTTTAAGTTTTCGGTCTTCTATTTTCTTAATTGATTGTTTTATTTAATCATTTAATATTGGATTGGTTGAGAAATATACTTCTTGGTTTATTTTTGTTTGTTTTCTATAAGATTATCACGGTTCCTAAAATAAACTTCAATCCAATTCTAAAGTTGGTGTTTTATTTTACGAGTATATATTTTTTTATTATATAATTAAATAAAAATAATTTTTTAAAAAATAAAGTTATTAAATTCAGTGAAGTCCATGACTCAGGTTGTGGGGTGTTCAAACTCCATCTAATTTGACGTTATCTAAAAAAAAAAGGATTATTATCTTGAAATTTTATAAAAAAAATTAAATTAAATTTTTATTGATTATTGAAGTTGTCTCTAGACCCTTGAAATCAACTGATCTATGTGGCTTTATATGATTTAATTAAAAACTCAAGCTAGTTAAAAATTTAGTGTGAGAAATTTTAATATTAATGTTCAGTAACGCTATACAAAAAAAATTCCCCTTCACTCTTCTTTTACATTTAAAAAAAATTGATTGCACTGGCAATGTACTGGTTTATAATATTTGTTTAGAACTGAACTTGTATACAGCAAAGTGATCAAATTAAATATTTTTTTTTTATAATGGTTCGAATTAATCCGCCCTCTTGGTGGAAAAGATCTAAAGGTATTGATATGGCGGTTTTGGGCGCTTTCCTTAAATTAGTTTATAACTGCCTCCATCACTAATTTCAGTTTCCGTTTCACATGTTCATAGTTATCAATCCAACTCGTGGGACACCTAGTTAACTCACGTGTTACCGGATTAGTCTCGCAATCAATCTCAATCATCCAACACGCCAAGTCAACACATCCAACGGCCACTGACAATTATCCTGCCTTAAAAACCACACCCTCTCTCCACCAAGCACTTTCTCCCTCAAAGTGAACTAAAAAAATAAATGCACACGCAGGCCTCGTGTCCTCTGATATTCTCTCAAGCTTCCCTCCACTTTCTCTCTCTATCAAAACAACATGCAAACAAGAAGTTCCCTCTAAAACGACAGCAAAAAAGACATTTTGAAAGGAGGATTCACGCTTGTATGCAGATCTTCTTGATTCAATGGCACGCACCATTTCAGTTTCAATTGTTGTACGGACTCGACGCTCTCAAACGGTTACATGGAGAAATGCTTGTACTGTAAACCCTTTAAAACCTGGAGCCTAGCATAAACAAACAACTAAAAAGTGACCACCATGCCAGTGATAGGGAGGGATGCTTTCACTTTTTTCTTTTCATGTGCACAACTAAGAGCGTGTTTGGCAATGTGATAGCGGTTGTTTTTCAAATAGCTTTTCGTGTTGAAAAGCATGCAAATGATGTTTTTTCATTTTTTAAAAATCATTTTTGACATCAGCACATCAAAACGATCCAGAAAGTAAAACCGTCACTCAATTTTAGCAAAAAAAAAAAAAAAACAAATTTTGAATTTTTACAAAACACCAGTTTGGCAGCAATGCTAAACGGGCTCTAAATCACCAAGATGCCCTTGCATTGAAATTGTTTTTGCCGTTGGTCAAGGGGATTTTATTTTGTCCTTCCCTCTTGGTTGCGTGAAGTGTCATACGGTTGCCATACTCTGGCGTTGATGATGCCGTTTTAATTCTCACGATGTCGACTTCATTCCGGACAACGTGGCAAAAATATATCAAGGTCTGCACTAATTGCTGTTTTTTTTTTTTTTTCCCTTCTCAATCTCAAAGCGACCCTTTAATTTATTTATTTTTTAAATTTGAATTTTTTATTATTTTTTATTTTAGATTATTGATGAAATTGATTTTTTTTTAATTTAAGATTTTTTTCACCTTTAAAATTTTGTCCATATTCTTTTAATATTGATATTTTATTTCTAATTATTTTCTTAATTGAATTATCTTTTCAATTATATTTCTTAATATTTTAATTCATTTTATTTTATGTTATATTTAATTATTATTATTTGATAGCTATTTGTTTTGTTTTTAATTCTTTTTTACTATAATTTTCTTTTTCAGTATCATCCCTCGTCATTTTATTGACAAGAACTTTATATATTTTTTTTGTTAAAGTTATTTTTGTTTATAGTTTAACCATTTAGTTAAATTTTTTAGTTATCCTCTAATTTATTTTTTAGTTTGATTTTAACCATCATTATTTTAATTATCATCTTTTATTTTTGATACTTTTTTATAATTAAACTTCCCTCTAAATTTTATCTTTTAGTGTTTGATTTGTTGGATATTGAGTTTCATGATTTTTTCATGTATGATGATGCTTTTGGTATAATTAACATGGGTTGATATATTTTTTTTACGTATTTTTTTTTATTTCCTCATTCGACATTATATATATATATATATATATATATTCTCTTTATAGTTTTCTTTGATTTTTTATATTATGTTATCATGATCTTATGAACTAGGTAACATGTTTTGCGAGATAATTTGGATTGACTCACCTCATGTTATCCATGTTACGTATCAATCATGCTACCTCGGGTTGGGTTTTTTTATCTCCTTTTTATTCAAATTCATGCTTCAAAAGGGTTTTTTTTTCTTCAAGTTATCATGATCTTTAATGTAAGAATTCTTTTGCTCTTTTACTATTATTGTCTATTTTTTTTAATACTTAATTAAAATAAAATCAACTTATTAAATTTAATCGGCCTGTAACCTAAGTTATTTTTTTTATTTTTTTAAAATGCCTTTGCAACACCAAAAATATTGTTTTTTTATTAAAAAAAAAAAATACAAATCCACAATATAGCATGGGCCATAACTAGTTCATATTAAGTTTCAGTAGTCTTATATATCCATCAACAATTTTTTCCATAAATATATTTTATTAATTTGGTTATCAGTAAGGTATCAAGCTTTGCTATCGTTAATTTGTTTTATATATAATTTAAATTTTTGTATGTATCAAGTCATTTTCATTGAAAAATCATTTAATTCAAAGATAAATTTACTAGTATATTATCTATGTTTTTTATTAATTTACTTGCATATATTTTTTTATGGATCTAGCATACTTTAATATCTTCAACAAAGCAATCTCATTAATACTTGTATTACCCTCAGCTTCTAATTAAATGCTTAAAATCTCATTCTGTTACTTTTCCTGTCCTTTTCTTTTCTTTTTATTTCTGTTTTGTTTTGTTTATGTTTATGTTTTTTTTTTTTTTTTTTTTTTTTTTGGGGGGGGGGTGATATACACGAGGAGAATGAGAAAAGCATTGGCATAGTTTTCACTGGAGAGACAAAAAGATATAGTACATTTCACAAAGTACAATAATTGATCATTTTATAAGAATTAACCAACACTACAATATATATATTTTGCAAGTACACACTTAAACTTTAAATTCAATAAGTAATCAGAAATATTATAATAGCAAGTCCAAATGATTTTCTTTTCAAATAGGATTAAAAAAAGTAAGAGTTTAAGTGTTCGGTTGCCCAACGAAAATTCCATAAAGTTTGTAAACCAACATCATCAATTAATATTAAGAAGGGTTTTTGGCTGTATTAATTATTGTTTTTTTAAAAATATTTTTTACTTAAATATATATAAAAATAATATTTTTTAAAAAAATTTATTTTTAACATCAATATATCAAAATAATTAAAAAAAAATTAAAAATTAATTTTTAAAAAATTCAGATTTTCATAAAAAGTAGGTTAAATAAATGGATAAACCAAAGTAAATAAAAGCTTATATTGGAATAGTTAATCATTGCCTTGTTTTATTATTATTATTATTATTATTATTTCTTGATTTGAATTGAATAGAAAATATATTAAAGAATAGAAACCAAGGCAAAAATAAATAAGGGTCACAGATAGGTAACTAGACCCCAAAACTGACTAGAAACTCTCAACAAAAAAATGAGATTTAGAGCCAAACCTATTGTTTAAAAAAAAAAAAAAAAACCTTGCCATCTCCAGAATGGACAGCTAAAAATCTTTTTTAAAAAGAGAGAAAATAAATACATAATCTAGCACAGCCATTAGATTTGGAAAAAAGTGAGGAACTCAACGTGGAAAAACTAGAGCAAGCAAACCCGACTAGCAAACTGAACCAGAAAAGCAAGCTCCTAACACAAACGGCTGAAGCAAGACAGAAGAAGCTAACAATAAACTCAAGGAAAGGAGTGAGCAACAAGAAAAACATTAGAAAACCATCACGATATTGTTAGACAAACCCCAAGGGACATGGGAGATCTGGATGGAGAAAGTGAAATATTCACCTCAAGCAAGTGACGGAGGCAATAACATTTGAGGAGAGGTGGCAGCTTGAGGTGGGCATGGTGGCTGGAGATTGTGAGAGAGAAGGAGACATCGTGTGATCAGGCTGTAATTTTTTTCTAAGAAAGAGACAGATCGACTATACGATTTCTTTGCATCCACATCTAGATCTGTGACCTTAGTAATTCTGCAGCCACAAATTTGCTGCACAAATGAATCTTGCGCTCTCGGGTCGTAATCGTACGTGTGGTTGCAAACTCGGTTGGGATCAGAAAAAACAAAACAAGATATTTCATTGCAAATTTGCAATTAAACATTGAAATCGTGAAAAACTTCGAACAAATTAGGGCTTTTCTTAGCTCTTTTACAAGGTACAGGGTTCCATGAGGCCAGGATTGGAGAGGGTTCGGTTGGGGTTGGATTTTCTCCCCCTATCATTTCTTTCCTATCTTAGTTTGAGTTTGACTAAGAAAGGATTAGGTTCGGTTAGACTTGAATTTTCCCTCCTCCTCCACTCCCCTCTCTTGGTTGGGCCACCAAACCCTAGGGTTGGCTGGGCCTACTGCCATGCTTTTTTATTTTTCATTTGTTGCAGACACGGCTGTAAACTGTATTTTTGATGTCGTGCAACTAATGCTTTAAGAAGATGCCGATGGTTAAGATTTGAGATTTTTACTAGAAGCTCATGTATACAATCTCCAGGTGTGATGAAGATTTGAACTTATACAAGATTATACTTTTCTTGTTAGATTATGTCATGACAATTATATCAATAATATTAGACAAGAAATTCCACAAAATTTTTGAATTTATTGATTTTTTAATGAGAAAGGTTGGTGGTCAATTACAAGATACACACATGGAATAATTAATGCTGTGCTATATATATATATCAATTTTTAGAACCAAAGAAACATGAATTTTTACGATTCTTCAACTTGGTCAAACAAAGAAACTTGGAGTTCAATTAACTATAAATTAGTCATCGGTGCAGTAGAAAATAGAGGAGGAGCAAATAGCATAGTAGACTGATTTTGTGGAGGCCATGATTTGATTATTTGTAGGACCCATTAAGAGCAATAACACAAGGAGGCTTTGATACTAACAAATTTTGTGAATAATAGAAAGTTTAATTAATTATAATAACTATTTTTTTATATATTTATGTTGTGTATACTAACAAGCTTGTGCAATATATTACATAATATCACAACATTATCACAATATTGTAGTACTTGCCGATGTTGTTTTATTTTATTTTTTTAAAATTAAAATGATTTTGTTTTAAATGTATTTGAGTCAATTCACCTAACCTATTACCCACACCTTGGGTTGATCTTAGTTTAATAACTTTGATAATTCTTTGCATATATGTTCTGATGTAATATAATTAATTATGTAATATGATTGTTTATTAATAAATTAATATAAAGAAAATTACGGAAAGCATAAATTGCTATAATGCAATGTAGTTTTTCATAAGTTTTCATCTAATCCTTTTATTTTTTTTAAAATATTATATAGGTCTTTATTGATTCTGAAATTTTCCTTTTATTTTTTCATGAAAAAAAAATACAATTTTAGTATTCATAATAGTTTTTTTTTTTCCTTGCAATCAAGTTCATATATAATTAATTTACTTTTAATCAAGTAATAGCTCATTATATAGCTTTTTTTTTCTTTTGTAAATATAACTCATCATCACTTGTAATACCATGATTAGTCATTTCATTTGTAATTATCCATTCCATTACAATTAAAAAATTACAAAATCAAATATATGGATGTAATTAATGAATCATTATATTACACAATCTATTTCATCTTATATGATCCATTTTATACTGTACCAAATTAACATGTTGGTGTTAATGCATTTCCATGGAATAACACTAGGTTCAGATCCAAAAACGGAACAAGCTTGAACTCCAAATTGCACGTGTAAATTTATGTAAGAAACTAGTTAATGAGAACGATCCGTCTACAACAGATGGAAGGATTAATTAGTTTGACATGCAAAACCTAGCCAAATAAAATTTAAGAGAGAGACGTGAGGCTCTCTACGATCTTAACGGTAATTAAAGACAAAATAATATTGCTTTAATGATTAAGTTGTAAAATTTTTAAATTGATTTGGGCTTTTCCATGGCCACGAGTTTTACAGGTCGATTTTTCCTTACTCTTCTGCAAAGGTAACTTTCTGATAATTATGAGCTAACTAAATAAGAAAATAAAGTATGACAAAGATATCGAGAGATGTTTTGAGCCAATTTAACAATCATATTAAATGAGCTAAATGAAAATTCATTCGGGGCTTGTTGAGGCAGTGAATTGGAGCGAGTGTTTTGGTTGGAGAGCAATCTCTTAGGCTACAGAGCATGGGGATTAGAGAGTTGAACAGTTGCAAGCATTCATCTCACATTATTTTTTTCATTTTCTATGCATTGCATTCTATTTGTGAAACAAATTTAAGGACTGATCTTTAGAGTTTTAAAATAAATTAAAAACTGCAAGAGAATAAAAAAGAAAATTGACTGGTACATATAACACAGACACTAACATGTGAGTCACACTTAATCGTTTTTTAAAGGCACATATGACTCACCCTTATCTTCAATGATGACTTTCCTTGATTTAATTGAATTTGTCTTGATGAAATTTTTTCAATAATATAACACATGTTAATCAGAGCTTTGATGTATTTTTAATGTTTTTTTTTTCTTTTCTTACCTCGATTTTCATACTATTTTTTTTCGTTCTCCCTTCCTCTCTTCTCTTTTCTCTCTATTATTTATGCTTGGTGAAGAAAAGAAGGCTTGGAAAGAATGACAGAGAAAGATTGTATTATATTTTATGTTTTTAGTATTACATTCCATCACATATATAGACACGAAGTGCATTGATTACAAGAATGATTCTAGCTACATCCCTGATATTTCTCCTAAGAATAATGCTGGAATCCACTCATAAATGGAAGAAGAATCATGACAGTAAAGGAAGAAGAATCATTACACAAAAGGGAAAAAGGATCATATCAGATCATATAGATATATTTGCCAATACTCGGTATGTGTTATTTGGGCCTTAGGCCCAAACAGAAGGGTCATCTTCTCAACCCTATCGATTTGGGTTGGCCCAAATGACATGGGTATTCATTTTGTTTTTGGTAGTCCATCAGGTAGTAGTTTGATGAACACAGAAATAGCTGTCGTTCTAGCCAGCATATTGTTAATTAATGGGTGGCAACTTAATATTGGTAAGGCATGAGCTGAAATGAAAGAAGAAGAAGAACACCTAATATATCGTGCAAGCCCGCTATACAGCATTAAACAGAACTTTAATGAACGAACGAAACAAGATCAGATCTCTATGGTTTTTATTCCTCCACGATGTGCTGTTATTTGTAGATTTTATTCTCTCCTTCGTTGTCTCTTTAAAATTCCAATTTCTTGGGATTTTTAGGGTTTTAGACTTTTAGTTCTTGCAAGGTTGGTGCAATGGCGGTGCTGATTTTGGAAAGCACAGCCAATACCTTTTGAATATATACATGGAACTTTGTTTTAACGTAAGCACAATAAATAAAGCAACGTACATAGGAAACAGTCCCTGTCCGACAAGTGGAAATCATGCGTATCAATTGCCGGAATTAAGGATGTGCTCGTGGCTCTGTCAAGGTAATCTAAAGGGATTGCTATGAGGGGAAAATCTGGGGCTTCAGTTATATTTAAGGAGGTGGTGAAGGTGTGATAGCTGTTTTGTTTGGATTTTCATAGAGATATTGTTCTTGTCCAGAATATATAGAGGTGTAGAACTTTTGTTTATTTGGAGACATTGCACTGTAATCTGCTTAATTTTCTTCACTAAGCTAAAAGATATGTCGATTATTCTCGTTTTCTTTTGTTTTCTTTGTGAGACGATTCTGATCATCTATTTTATTTCGTCATGATTCTCATCTATGTATTGTCAAATGCACGAGAAGAGCACTAGCACTGTAAATGTTGCATTTTAAATCAATCGTACCCATGATGGATATGATAATAAGGTTAATAATATAAACAATCTGCTGTGAGAATAAGAAGAAAACCATGGACAAAGACAGTTGTTAAGTTGATGTGGAACGAAAACCACGGGCAACAAGGCTGAAGCCACTCGCCACCCATTGTTTGGTGGTTTTGCGATTTGTGGCGGTGAAAGCTGCTAATATTTGTAAGTGTGGCGCTATTCCCATTAATGTACGCCTTTCGTAAATAGCGTTATTGACTTGCAAGATAGTAACTAAATTGTGTATTGAGTGGAGCTGTAAACTGATAAATTGCCTCTAATATATAAAAACACTGAGCTGAGGAACGATGATTAGGTTCAAGCAGCAATTGAGGAGACAAAGAACGAGTTCGACGATTAACGTGTCGGGTTTTGCGGTTTTTTAGCAACGTCGCAGTCATCTCCACGATCAGGCCGTCCTTTGGCCGCGTTTTGTTTATTCTCCAACAGAATTCTTCCTCTTTATTATACTCAAGATGAGTAGAAGACAGCCCCACGTTCTGACATTTTCAAGTACTCAAAACGCACGCTCTCATTCTCATCCTCATTCTCTGCCTAACTACATTTGTCATCTAGAGAGTAATTAATGATAGTTTAGTCATCTCTCAGTGATTGTCCTTAGGCCCCTTTGTCATCTTAATTGCAGTTTACCAGAAATAAGATGCTTTGAAGCTGTTCTGATATTTTAATCTATCATTGCATGAACTTGGTCCCGTCTTAGTTGTACTTTGCCTGGTATTGGCCCCACAATGGACACCTGAGTTTAGTTACAGAGAATTAGGACCTGCACCCGGGTAATCATTAGAAATTTAGAATTTTTATATACAAGATGAAGTCAATCCTTGCTAGTGACATTCTTTTATGGTGCATGGGTATAAATCTGCCCCTAGTTTTTTGGTTCTCTCAAGCGAAATCGAGCTTCAATTAACTAGTAGGCATCACCATAGAAACATAAGAGCCTCTTTCTTGATTTCTCCACAGCTTCCAAGTGTAAAATGAATACGCAGGCTATGGAAGCCTTTCCTGATGGAGAATTATGGAACTTCGGCAGAATGTTCTCCATGGAAGAGCCTGATTGCACCCCAGAATTACTTGGTCAGTGCTCTTTCCTTCAGGATACTGATGAAGGATTGCATTTTACAATCCCATCAGCTTTCTTCCCTGCTCCTGAATCCGACGCAAGCATGGCTGAGGACGAGAGTTTGTTTTATTCTTGGCATGCTCCCAACCCCAATTTGCATTTTGATTCTCAAGAACGTAGTAATAACAGTAATTCTAGCAGTAGTGTATTTCTTCCCTATTCCAGCCATGAATCCTACTTCTTCAATGATTCTAATCCCATTCAAGCTACGAACAATAACTCTATGTCCATGGATATTTCAATCATGGATGAGGAAAGTATTGGCTTGTTTATGCCACTTTTTCCTGAAATTGCAATGGCAGAAACTGCCTGTATGAATGGAGATATGAGCGGTGACAAAACAGGAGATTTAGATGATAATCTGAAGCCAGCAGCTAATGATGTTCTGGCCAAGGGATTGCAGCTCAAAAGGAAGCTTGATGTTCCAGAACCAATAGCCAACACATTGGACGACATGAAGAAAAAAGCCCGGGTTACAAGAAATGTGAGTACATGGATTAAAGGCTACAGTAATTCTTTTTATGGTGGAGTTTGTCTTGCTGTACTAGTTTCTAAATTATTATGATTTATAACGCAGGTGCAAAAGAGTAGGAAGGTTGTGCAGTCAAAAAAAAATCAGAAGAATGCACCAGATATCAGCCATGGTGAAGAAGAGAGTAATGCTGGACCAGACGGACAAAGTTCCAGCAGTTGTAGTTCAGAAGAGGACAATGCCTCTCAGGATTCTGATTCCAAGGTTTCTGGAGTTCTCAATTCCAATGGAAAAACAAGAGCTACTAGGGGAGCTGCCACAGACCCCCAGAGCCTTTATGCAAGGGTAGGATACTAATTATTCCTTTCATATATATATATATATATATATATAGACACACACACACTTATACTGACACACAAGGAGCAATCTTGTGAGCATTTTATTCATGATCTTTATAACAATCCTGCAGAAAAGAAGGGAGAGGATAAACGAGAGACTGAAAATCTTGCAGAATCTTGTCCCTAACGGAAGCAAGGTTGATATCAGCACGATGCTAGAAGAGGCAGTCCATTACGTGAAGTTTTTGCAGCTTCAAATCAAGGTAAAGGCTCATATTAGTCCCCCTTACTGCTGCCAAATAAATCATCAATCTCTATCTGAAGACACATGTTAAACTCATTCTTATTAATTATTTGCAGCTTTTGAGCTCGGATGATCTATGGATGTATGCACCTCTGGCTTACAATGGAATAGATACTGGACTCAACCAGAAGCTCTCTATGTTTCTATGAGCGTGGAAGGAGCTGCTGGAAACTTTTTTTAACGTTAATTTATCAACATTTTAGTAATGAGAAAAGAATATGTATATCTACTATAATAAATAAATTCCTGCTTTCAATATATCACGCGGAGTAAAAACAACCAGCGTGTTTCTATATTATAACAATCCAGCCCGATCTGCTTCTTGCGTTTGTACTTTATTATACCAATGACTTTCCCCAGCACATGTTTGTAGAAGCAGGCGACAGCTTTTGCTTATGGTCATTGATGGATGATAGTTCAGCTCCCATCATGCAGTAGAATAAAATACCTCGTTCAAGATGAAGACTTTTCTTTCTTTTTTTTAATTAAAACATGGATACAGCCCATCAAAATCCATGCCTTTTTATTTTTTTACCTTCACCCGAAACAGTTCTAATGAAGCCCGAGGACATTTCTTTCTCTCTAATTTCTTTAGAGGAAATTGTGTGAACATTTCAGATTAAAACAACCTTACTGGCATTGATATCAAATGGATTGTTTCGGAAAAGAAGAAGGATTGCTTCAAGTTTGCTGTCATGGTAAATTTACACGTTTAATTACATGAGATTTGGCATGATCCAAAGACTTGGGAAAGATATGTTAGCAGAGGTGGGAAGCATGGATTTAGAAACTTGACCACTTGGAATGTATATATATTTTGTTAAAACTCTTCAAATCTCCCGTAAGTTTTCGAAAATGAAACTCATATATGGAAGTGGGTTTTAATTTTGTTTCTACAAATATCTAATTTCTTCGTTAAAGTGTTTTTGTTCTTGGTTAAACATTCCCCTGGATGGATTGTCGACGTGCTGACTCATCACACCAAATGTCAATCCAAGTCATACAGATTGCTGACAAGTCAGATTCTTCTCAGTTAACTGGCAGCATCCCGTGGTGCAAGTCAGCAACCAGTGCCGAGGGGGTCAACATGCTTGATAACATGAGCATTTATTTTTTTTTCCCCTTCGTGAGCATTTTATTTTATACTGAGTTTATTTTTTTGAAAAGTGATTTTTAAAAATTTATTTTTAAATTTTTTTTGTATTTATTTGCCATTAAAAAAGTTAATCAATAAAAAATAATTTTCGATCAACAGAAAACACTTTCTAATCAAAAGTAAAATTTAACTTGGTTTTTCAAGAAAATGTTTTTTTATTTTATTTTTGGGGAAAACACTTTCTAGAAGTTGTGAAAATTTTAGAAATATTATTTTATTTGCTGATTATATCAAATTTGATTCTCAAACTTTTGATTGCTATATATATTTTGTTTTGAATATTTTTTTTCAATTTCATCCCTTAGAATTTAATTTTTATATTAATTTTGGTCCTTATTTTTATAATTTTTATTTGTTTTTTCCTTATCAATTTTTAATTGAAATTTTTATCTATCAAATTTGATCCTCATTCTTTTTATTGTTACTTATTTTATTTGAAATAATTTATGAAATGTTAATTATTATTATTTTAATTTTTTTCATCTTTTAATTTTTTATTTTTTAGATTTGATATCTATTATGTTAATTATTATTTATTTTATTTAAGATAATTTATGAAATTATATATTTTTTCCAATTTCATTCTCATTCGATTTGTTTCTTATTATTTTAATAAACTTGAAAAAATTAAAATATTAATAAATTATTTTTCAACTCATTTTACATGACATAATCAAACATTAGAAAATATTTTTCTATTTATTTTTCATTACATTATTAAATATTAAAAAATAATTTAATTTCTTAAAATTTACTTTTCAAAAACATACTATTTTTCAACAAGCAAACAAAATCTTAACAACACTTTCTTTAGCGAGGCACTCGCTATTCAATACTTGGCTTTATAATCCATGATCATTAGTAAATGTGGACATAGAAAATCGAACTGAAAACCATGTAAAAAACATTCCTCTCAATCCACACGCACAAAAAAAAAGCCCTCTTAAACCCCATCTTAACCACACTATCTCACGTAATTCGTAGCTTCCGGTCCATCCTGACAACTGGATGCCAAATGTTTCATGCTTACCTTTTAAATCCATAAAATTTCTATTTTGTTACTCGCTCAAGGAATACGAGCTGGAAATGGTTCAATCTAATCAAACCATTTGCAAACAATAAAATGAATGATGGTAACAACGGAATCACATTCAGCAGTGTAATTGCAAGCAAGGACTGCACAGTACGATTAAAATGAATGATCTGATCTTTCAACTTGGGATAACAATAATCTGTGTATATCAACCAACAACATAGACTTCCCCAAAATCCATTCCTTTCGTTCCTAAAAATGTCGATAACATTAACCCTACAGTCTGATAAATGATTCCAGTTGAAGCTTTTTCTCACATATCTTCATCGCCCATACCAATAGCAAAATGCCCAACGTTTCTATCCTGCGTAATCCAGGAAAGTGTACGGGTCAACAGAGAAGCAACTAACAAAGTCAAGGAAAAAAAAATATTTTTAAAATACTTCTTGCACCCAAAAAAGAAGTGTAACCAGTAAAAGTAAAATGCCAAGAAACTAAACGATTATATAGAATAAAGCGCATTGGTGCTTCAGTTTTTGAAATGTTTCTCACACCAAAAGGAGCAATTGTGACCAGAAAAGCCAGTGCAATAACTATACTGAATGTAGAAGAACCAACCTTAGATAGCATCCGCTGCTTGTTCAGAAACTGGGTCCTGGCTTTATTGAGGACTGAGTTTGGAGACCGGAACATCCTCTGTAACAAGAAATGCAATACATCAATATCTTGAAAGAAAAAACAGGCACAAAGTAAAGAAAAAACAGGTCATCAGCAAAAGTAAATGTTTGTCTATTTTCCAGCCACCATTTTTACACCATGATTTCCTAGGAATGCTTTGCATTTTGGACCTGCTGATCAGTGCCTCAATTCAAGAGATTTGTAAGGGGGGAATTATTTCAAGGCTCTGGAGGTGGAGATTGCTATATTTGCTGTGATAAGAAAGAGTTTAGACTTGAATATGAACAAAAACAATACACAAATGGATTAACAACCAAACATTATTATAAAAAGGAAGTATGGTTTAAAGAATGTCCAAGTTTTAGCACAATACTAATCACATTGAAATTTCCATCTAAACAAGTTTACCTAGGCAAATATCCCAAATATAAGAAAAACAAAAACTGTATTGACACTCAAGAAGATGAATAGTTTAGAAGGTGTAGACATAAGACAGTCTCACATCTTTAGGACAGATAAAAAATTTCCAGATTGAAGACTGTCATAGACAGCCAAGTTGAAAAAGGAGAGTTAACTGACCTTTTCACCACTTGACATTTGATGTTCAACACCAAGGATATGCTTTCTCTTTGGCGTGAACCCAAAGACATCATGAAGGAATTCATTATCCTATTTAAACAAAATTACTTGTTAAAAGTATATAAAAGCAACACTGAGAAGGAAAATATGAAAGCAAAACATCACATCAGAGGTGAGGACAGGTCAAGAAAACCAACCTGCATGTGCTTAACAAACCCACCACCAAGAAAATGCTTCAAGAAGTTCAACTGTTAAAAAAACACAGACATAGAGCTTGAAAATCATAAACACAAACCAAGACCATGAATAGAAAATAAAACAAATGATCAAATAGAAAGAAACCTGTATAAGCTCAGACCATGTTGATGTTTGTAGTGAATCTCCACAAATCTTCATTGAGATTTCAGGAGTGTAGCCATCCTGACAGCATAAAAACTTAACATCAGTACAAAAGCACACAAACAGTAAGAATCGCGAGGAAAGGAACAAATTAGTACCTCCAGAAACTCCAAAACATCCTTGAACAAGTTCCTCTGGCTGTTAAGATCCTTCTTAGTGGAACCTTTTCCGCCAGCCTCGGCAGAAAGAATTCTCACTTGATTTAGGATTTTTGATTTCAGACCTAGTATATGTGTATATCCTTCACGAGACTTATTTCCTTCTAAAACTGAGCCATCACGGGGTGTTTTATTTTCAGCAGCAAACTTTTCTATACTTCCGGTCTCAAAAATTAAAGCTAGTGCTTCACCAGCAGAGATGCGTACAGATCTATCATCCTTATCTAGCAGGGTAGAGAGATAAGAAATGGACCTGCATCAAACGCAACAAATGATAAGTTGATTTCTTTATTGAAGTTTAGGTTCCTCGTCCTAGAAACCATGACATGGGTACAGCCAACTATCTTGACAAAACTAACTATTCACCAACTTTTTCCTTATGGACTATGCAAATGTTGTGGGGATGGATAGCTTAAATGACAGTCAAATCAATTTCATTAAATGCAAGAAACCATATTAGTTGCATTTGGTACGGGGTTAAAAATTTGGAAGGAAAATAATAAGGGAGTACACTTTAAAGGTGAAGTGTAAAGGAGTGAAAGGTTAAGATGTTTGGTACGAGAGGAAAACTTTAGGGATAAAAGTGGATCCCAATATATATCAAATCAATATTTAAAATATAGAAAATTATACTTGTGGCCCAAAATGAGAAGTGTATAAGAAGAAAGGATAAATTTAAATTGATATTAGATATTAAAAAATCGAGGGAAAAACATAAAACTTTCTCCTTTCAACTTCATTTACCCCTCCTCTTATAAGGTTAACATTTAACCTCCTTTTGGGGTTAAATTTTACCCTCTTTGAATATTTCCCCTCCAACACAAATTGTGCCAAACACATGTGAAGGGGGTGAAAAGTTACCCTTGTAATCTGCCCCCCCACCATCATACCAAATGATTGCCATATAAAAGAAAACAAGTACACAAAACAAAGTGGAAAATCAAATTTATAGTTTACTTACTCTTGCCAATCTTTGGAGTTAAGGGAGAGTCCATCCATGGTTGTCAAGAGAAATGCCCAAGCAGACACCACTGCTGTTACTACACCGGCAGGAGTTTTCACAGCAACTACCTAAAAGTGAAATAGGAAAATTGATTTGTAGATGAAACATAACCAATAACTACAGCATTGTACTGTTTACTTCATGGGTTGTGGTTTTCAAATCAAGTAATTAAAGGATAGAAGAGGCATCATTAATATCACCGATTAGAGAAAGCAAAGAATAAGAACTGATACATTACATTAGAACCTAGTTTAGGATGAAGCAATTGCCACATGATTTGCATTGATCGTTCTGTTTCCTCAGTTTCATTTGCACCAACAAATGTCACAACAGCCAAACACTCCAGTAACTGAAATCACAACCCAACAAAAAACAACAGAGATTCAACATCACAGCAATTAATGAAAACTGGAGAACAATTAAAATCCCAAAGATTTGCAAATAATGCATACCGATACAGTCTTCAAGGAATCAGACTGCGATTTAAGAGCTTGGGAAATAGGAGCTACTGATTCTTCCAAAATTTCACGTGCACTATCCCCAGAACGAACAGTCAGAGACAACAATCCTACAGCAACGACATGGTAGATCGGTAAGAGTTGTAAATACAGAGAAAGGGTAAAAGACGTGACGAGATAGGTTCAAGGCTAACCAATGGCATGGCATGCCAGAGCAATCTCTTTGCTAGACCCCTTTTTAATGGAATTCAGACATTGATGCAGTAAAGTAGCAAATCTGAAAAAACAAACAAAACAAAATACATGTAAGAAACTAGGGATGAATAAGTATGACTGCTAACTGCACATTACCAGAAAAAAGAAGAAGAAAAAACAGAACTAGCTACAACACAAACAAACCAATCAAAATATATAATTTGAGCAGATAATTAGTAAAAGTAGATCATAATTAGTTCTTCCGACAAATACAAGTGGTTACTTTTTCTCAACAAATTGGAGCTGCAAATTGGTATTGAAAGCCTCAATAATCGCTTCCAAAGCTTTCTCTCTTGTCGAACCCCTTTATACACAAAAAAAAAAAAAAAAATCAACAAAACCACCAATTCAACATACATTGATCACAAATATGAGCATAAAAAATAAAATAAAAACCCGACACGAACCTCTTCTCATACAAAGCATCTAGAGCTTGCTCTAGTAAACTATCTTTATCAACTTGCACATCGTCGCTCCCAGACACCGACATAAGATCAGAACGGACAGTTGATGATGAACTCACGCTACTATTATCATCACTACTATCCAACATCGCAACATTTTTACGCTGATTATTACCTGCACAACATGCAATTTTAATTATTCTTCGAATTGACCAAGTTTTTTTTTTAAATAAAAAATAAAACTAATTTGACAAATTCATCAAATATAGAAGAGCGAGAAAGAAAGATAGAACATACGCTTCCCCATCTCCGGCGGCTGTGAGGATTATTAATATTGCTAATTGAGAAAGCGTTAATAAACGAAACAAGGTCTACTATGAATCTGAAAAATAATATGGGATTTTTTGTGAAAATAAAAGCTGCACATATATAATAAATTGAAACAAACTCATAAACCCATTTGGATTTGGATTTGAACTGAGTAAGGATTTTGCCATTAAATTACTTGAGCTGATTATAATTAAAGAGCAAAAAAAAAATTCAGAGTATAATTATATTTTTTAAGCGGACAATGAAAAAACAGAGGCTTCAGAAAAATTGAGAGATAGAGAGAGCATTGAGTAAATAGAAAATCTCTTTCTCCACTTGAGGAGGGGGCTTTCAGGGTTCGTGGTATGGAATATTCGTGGAGCCTGTTGTCGGTACAGCCAGTGAATTTTGTCAACTACTACGTCTCATTGTTTCTACCGTTGGATTATGATTATGTGGATCCACGTGGGGCTAGAATGATTAATCACGTGGTTTTGTGTGAGACAAGCAAAACTGATCCGTTTTGTATTTTTCTTTTTTCTTTTCTACTTTTGGTGCCGTAATGAGTTTGAAGTGTACAGTATCGTGTGTGAGACAAATAACTTTAGTGGAGAACGTTATGATGATGTTGTTATAATGCGTCTCTTTGTTTTCGTTTATGAAAATGTGTATTGTAATTTTTTAAATTATTTCTTAATTTTTTTTTATTTTAATATAATAATATAAAAATAAAAAACATTAATTTTATATATTTCTAAATTAAAAAATACTTTAAAAAACAAATGCTACCACAATCTTAAACACTACTTAAATCTTTTTTTTTTTATGGCTCAATCTTGGTGTAATTCATTTAGCCATCCTCTTGTTTTAGTTAGGTTTTAAACTAAATTGAATAGAAGTAGATTTCTGTATGATACAAAATATTTTAATAGATTAGCTTATGATTTGATCTATCTTATTAAAATTTGATTTAACTCTTTTTTCAATAATTTTTTTGTTGTAAAATAATATCATTTTAATTTATTTTTTAAAATGTTAAAATGATATTACCTTGGATTGACATGAATTCAACATGGATTAATCTGTTAACTCGTGATTCCAGGTTATAAATCTAGTCAAATCTAATGATTTTATTTTTTAAAGTATTTTTTATTTAATTATAAAATAATAAAAAAAAATAGATGTTCACATAAATATATATATAATATATGAAAAAAGAAATGTTATTTCATTGCAAACTTGTTTTTTTATTGAATAAAGCATTTAAAAAAAATACAATTTTTTTGTTAGCATTCTGGTTCTTTGAGTAAAATATAGTAGCGATAAAATAATAGCCGCAAAAACTACAATGACTTGAAGCTAAAAAAGCAAATCACTTATATTTTTAATTAAAAATCCAATCTTTGTTTTTCATTTCTTTTTTATTTTGATGATAGGAATTTTATGAGAAGATTTTTTTTTCAAACAACTTATTCAGATTGTGAAAACTTATTTATTCCTTTTTTTAATACTCTCCCCTCTTAGAATTTAGAGACTAAAATATAAATAAATAAAGTTTAATGTTAAAAATTAAAACCCGTAAAAAAAGTGCTAAAATAAAAAAAGTAAAGCTACAGGGATCAAATTGTAATTTTCTACAAAAAAGAGAAAAAAAGTATATGGTTTTCTTCTTTGTTAAAGTTCATCCCTATTGTTTTATGTTTTTTAATTGGTAAAATCAGATCCAATTTTATAAAATTAAGCGTCCATTTAATGTATGGCTATTTTCTTACACCATGAATACAATGCAGCACATGAACCAAAACAAAATATTGAGCTTAAAATCACGTCAACATAACATTAGAGGGTAAAATTAAAAGAAAGATTTTAGCGAATGAAAATGAAATTTTTTTTGAGGACTGAAACGAAAAAGGGCTATAAGCAGGCCCACCGTAGCAATTCACGGTATAGATAAAACACACTGTAGCAGGAAAACATTTTCTATAATAAAAAATTAGTTTTTCACGGGAAACTTGAAAAAAAAATATAACCAAAATTAATTTTTTATTTCAAAAATCAAAAAGCTAAATTACATTTCGATTTTGATTATTGAAGTTTCAATTAACTGAAAAAACGAATCGAATTTAATTTTTTGAAATAAAAAATAAAAAGAAACTGAAGCATAACAGGTTTTTCATTTGACGGTGGCATTAGACATGTTATAAATTCTTTGCATATGCAAACTTACATAACTGTTTCCCATAATTTAAAAGACGAGGAAAAAAAATTTGGAGATTGATTATAAATATTAATTAATCTTAACAGGTGTTCTAAGGACGAGTTTGGCTCCCCTCTAATTTCTTCAACTCCACTTTTAAATTTGAGAGATGTAATTAAAAAAAAAAATTATTGTTTTCCATCCATATTTTTTCCCACTCCCTCTGTGATTTTTTTTCTATGATCTTAAAATGGTAAGTTTGGAATTAATATCCAATTAACATACGAAAATGTGTCAGATAAATCTGCATATTAAGGGTCTTAAGTTAAATATATTTGAAAACAATTGCAAATTTTGGATAGCTGGAATTAAGTTCTTGTTTGTTTTTACGTTTTAAAAATGATTTTTAAAAAAATATTTTTTTTTTTTTATTTTAAATTAATATTTTTTAGATTATTTTTATTGCTAATGTCAAAAATAATTTTTTAAAAAAATATATTATTTTGATATATTTCAAAATAAAAAACATTTTAAAAAAATAATTACAACCACACTTTTAAAATAAAAAATATTATTTTAATACATTATAATTAATCAATTTAAAATGTTTATAATTTTTCAAGATGGGATGAAAATTTGAAATTGAAACCATAGAACCACCACCTTGTCTTTGCACGTTACTTTGTTTCCTTGATCTCTCTTAAACCAAGTGCAAAACATGAAAAGGACGCGCAAAGAAAAAGAAACGATGTTTTTCATGGTCAAAACAAGCAGCATCTCTTTCATTGTCGTTAACAGAGAGGCAAACTCATTCGCTTCTCTTTAAACCATGGCGTTAGGTGTCGAGTGATCGTCTTTAATAAAAATATTTTTTATTTTGAACTGCTTGTCAAGATTATCAAAGAACTGTTTTTTACTGTATTTTAAAAATATTTTAAAAAAAATATATATGTTTTTACTTTATTTTTTAATGTGTTGATTGAAAATATTTTTTAATAAATAATTTTTTCCTCAAATTTTCTTTCTTGTGTTTTCTTGAAAACTTGATTAGCTGCTTGTGTTTCTACATGTACTTGGCCTAATTTTTTAACACAAAAAAATATTCAAACATTAGTAGTCTGTTTTAAAGAAAACAAATCAACAACTTGAGTTATAAACCAATTAGGTCCAATAAAAGTAATTTTATTTAATTAATATAATATAATAGGTAATGGTAGTAAATGGATTAAATTTTAAATAAAATTATGATAATGATAATAAGAAGATAAAAAATAAAAAAAAATACAAAGTTGAATTCCAAAATAACCCTCAAATTCCAAAGGTGATAACTTGGTTGCGCTATTGAATATATATATATATTAGGTTTGTGTATTTTGTTATAGTTGTATTTTCTTAAAAAAAAAACAAAAAATAAATCTTGGTTACCAATTCAAAAATTCTAATGAAATAAAATTTTTAAAAATTCTTTTAAACTTCATCAACTTTATATATTCATATATTTTTTCTTATACATGGTATTTTTCTTATGAAAATATCCCTCGAATCACCAAAATAAAATTTTTATTTTTAGAAAAATAAAAAACAACAAAAAATTTTAGAAACTTGAAAATCTTTAAAAAATGCTAAAAAAAATCAAACAAAAAAATTCTATATAAAATTTTTTTTTAAAAAAAAAATCAAGCATGTGGGCCTAGCTTGGATGGTTGACTATGCTTAGCCTTTAAAAAAACCTAAGAGCTAGGCCTTCTAGTCCAAGCTTGCATTTATAGGTTTTTTCTTTTTTTAAAAAAAATGGATGACTTCTTGTCAACACCCTTTATTTTTTTAAAAAAAATATATTAAACAACACGTTATCTGCTAAGTTATAGCTAGTATAATAATGGCTAGAAAAACAAGAAAGAGGTTTCAGGGATGAAAATCTAAATTTTCAACTTATGTCATCTAAACATACCTCCAAAACATTATAAAAACCTTTATAAATCACATATCAACCTCAACACACCTAGAAAAAACAAAATTTGGATTCCAAAAGGCATATTATGGATCCATCGCCAAGTTTGCCTCTCAATAAGCATAATTTTTTTTTTTGGTAGAACTTAAGATGCAATAGAGAAGCCCAAAATGTACTGAAGGATTAAGTTAAGAGATCATTTCCAAGGAAAAACAAACAAGAATAGACCCAACCACCCCCAAATCCTCCGAAAGCCAGCCGCTCAAACTACTCCAAGCTCATAAAAAATCTTAAGCTCATCGTGCAAGTAGAAATACAGCCTTTATCTTCTAAATTCTTCACGACAATATCAAGGTGCGTTGTGACTGTTATTATTATTATTATTTGTTTAATATAAAGTCCACATGGTTTCGCGTCACCCAGTATGGGATTAGCTTTCTACATGGTCGATAATTCGGCTTGAGTTTCAAATTCGGAGCCTGTTTGGGGCTGCGTTTCCACCTGTGTTTTGAAAAATTTTAAAATTTTTTTTTACTAAAATTGAATACGGTTTATACTTTTTGGATTGTTTTGATGTGCTGATATTAAAAATAATTTTTAAAAATAAAAAAACATCATTGGCATGTATTTTGGCACGAAAATTTATTTGAAAAGCAACCGCTATCACACTGCCAAACACGCTTTTAATTTGATCCAGTCGATTTTTTGATAACTTGATTGATATAATTTTTTTAAATAAAATAAAATATTAATAAAATTAATTGACTCAAGTTGAATCGATATTACAATAATATAAATTTGTTTAGGTCAATCCATCAACCAATTTTAACAACTATGATTATCTCCTAATTCTTAAGTTATCATCCGTACAACTTCTATGCTATCCAATTTCATTACTTGTTACCCAAAATGTAATTATTTACTACATAATATTTAAAGATTTTATCTTGTTGATTAATAGGTAGATAGCACATAAGTTGAGATGCAAATCATATAATTTACCCAATATATAATACCATTGAAATGGAAGTCGTATACATGGATCAAGAACCTGTTTGTAAGGACAACGTGTTGTTGTTAGTAGCCACTTACTTGTCTAGTCCTCCAAAGTATGAGAAAGCTTACCTTGCAGTAAAAAACACACTTAAAAGATGTATGTATATTTCTTGATACATGTGGTAGTACAATTCACATGTCCAGTAAAAAACAAGGAATTATAATTGAATTATTTTATATTCATATAAATCTACTCGTAGTTTTATATTCATATCTACATTTTATATTCACATGTCCAGTAAAAAGCACGGGAATTTATCTCTACTCGCCAAGATCTCGTGGTTATAATCTATCTTCTTGTCAAAAGCTTCTTGTTGCTACATGGGGTGTCACCAAAACGCCAGAACTTGTTTAATCTCAGAGGCCCAGTGCTGGAAAAACTCGACATGGAGGTAGAGAGCCCATGGTTGATCATAATAAAACCTTTTACAGTTCTTGGGGTGCCATGATCAGCAGCCATTAATTAGAAGCACCCATGTGAGCACGCTGCCCCTGTGGAGCTTATCGAAGCAGAGGAGTTTGTTTCGAAGGGGATGGGGTCAAGGCAGCCAAGACATCGGGAATGAAGCTCCTATCCCCTGGCTTTGCTTGTGAAATCCAAGGTATGATCAACAGGCACAGTCTTGTTGAAAGAGATGGCATGGGAGTTAGAGTCGAGATTATTGTCTGTGGGGTCCAACTCTACTTATGTGTCAGAGATTTTAAGAGAACTGCCACAATCATGCAGGGATTTCTGTTCTTTTCCGGACAGCCCCAGCACTTCCCGTTTCTCAAAAACTCCATAATTTGTTGCCCAACCTTTGTCTTTGCGTCTCAGCTTTTTACCTGTTTGTCAGTGTGTTAGTGGTTATTTTTTAAATAGTTTTTCGTATTAAAATACATATAAATAATGTTTTTTTATTTTTTAAAAATCATTTTTGACATAGTATATCAAAACAATCCAAAAAATATAAACTGCATTCAATTTTAACAAAAAAAAAATTCAAAATTTAATGAAACGTACGTATAAACACAATACCAAACGATGTCCCCAGAAAAAATATTCAAGTTAAAGTTAAGAATTGGGATTTATAATTGTAGATGTGGTATCTTAAAAAGATGAACTGATTAATATTTAGAAACGAAAGAGTATTCTCTCAAGAACATACTACAAACTCATTTGGCTCTTCATATATATATATATATATATATGAAAGAGGTTGTTTTCTACGAAACTTTCATTTGTAATCTTTTTATAAGAAACAGATGTTGAGTTTTGATGATGGAATACTCTGTATAGATTAGTAGCACCGAGTTGAAACATCTCTTAAGGCTAAAGGACCTTTAAGCCTTTGGGCTGGGCTCCTTGAAATACCATTAATTGGTACCGTCTTCAGTGCCTTTGGGTTCAACCCAAAGACAAGGACTTTGCCATCATCATAATCAATAGCAACGAGAGAGGAAGTGGTGAGGAGAGCGGAATCGATATTTCGTAATTGGATTTCAATTTGATATTTTTTTTTTTGTTTTCAAGTGGCCTCACTTTATTGTTAACTTGACGAATTCATGAACATGAGTTTATGATTGATCTTGCAAATAAATAAAAAAATAGTATTTGCTTGTTGTTATTATTTTGCTGGACCTTATTTTACGTTTGCTCGGGTCCCTTTCTCCTCTCAAGCCATGGATATCGAGTTTGAAAAACAAAGGGGCTGGTAGGGGCGATGGTTTAATCATACACACACACACACAGACATATATCTTTCCAGAGGTGACCGTCCATACCCATTGTTAACTCACCTTAGCCATATAGGTACTCACAGGGAGACCCCGCCCTTCCCTTTATGCTCGCAATCACCCAAAATTATATGATGAAATGTGTCCTGAGAATATGGTCTTTGCCTTCTCTTTAAGTGTCAAGCACATAGCCTCTGCCTTCTCTTTAAATTGCCAAGCACATATGTAATGAACCTCATGTCAGGTTCATGAGCACGCACACCATTAACCATTTTTTATTTATTTTTAACCGCAAGGCATGCCATAACAAGCCAATCGACCTCAGTGGTATCCTCGCACCAAAAAACTTTTGAACGGATATCGAACCCCTCTCTATGGCATCGTGTCGTGTATATTTATTAGTAGGGTGAATTGCTGCATTATTGGCTGCAAGATCATCCAAAAAAAGTGTTTACATGGTAAATATGGCCGTCATGATTATCACTAAGGTTTTGATGCCACTTCAATAATTTTTCCTAAGATAATTTTAGGAACAAAGATAAAACTGTGTTTAGTTAAAAAGATAAAAAACAAAGACATAAAAATAAATATTGCTAAGATAATTTTGGAGTGAATTTATGTACTTCATGTAGACAAGTTCTTAGAGACAATATTTATTATTTTTTATTCTTGAAATATCCTTATAAAAAACTCTCAATTTCAAAATTATTCAATTAAGACCTGTAATAATAAAAGTAGTTGTTATCATAATTCTAAAACTCAAATCAAGAGACTATCTGAGTCAAGGATTGGGTTGAATCGAGTCAATATAAGAATAAAATTGATTATTATCAAAATTTTAAGATCTGACTCAAGGACAACCCAAAGCAAATCTCAGGTCACAAGTTGGGTTGATTGTTGACCCGGTTCAATGTAAGAACAAAAAATAATTATTATCATAGTTTTAAAATTCAATTAAGGGTTCAACCCAATACAAACCCCGAGTCACGGGTCGAAAGGGTTAACCCAAATTTATCCAGATCATTATAAAAATAAAAATAATTAGTATTATAGTTTTAAAACCCACTTCAAGGGTCAGCCCGAGGCAAGATCTAGATCACGGGTTGAGCGGGTCAATAGTGATCAATGTAATAATAAAAATTATCATATTTTTAAAACCCGAGTCATAGGTTAGGAGGGTTAACCTTCAAAAAAAAAACTTTAAATATATAATTAAAGTAACCTTGTTTTGACAAAATGAAACGCTATTAGTTGTTAGAGAGGGAGAAATGATAAAAAATATCTGACTTATTAAAAAGCTAAGTCATTAGTTGTTGATGATGAGAAATATTTAATTTTCTAAAAAGTTGGGTTATTAGTTGAGGTGTTATATTTGCTATTTAGAGATAGATTTGATTGGTTCCTGAGAGTAAATTATTGGTGCAAATGGTGGTGAAGCCAAAAGTGTTGGTGCAGAGTGAGGGTTAGAGATAACCATTGGTTGAAAGGTTTCCTTGTACATTTTGAGTGAGGTAATTATTGGCAAGAGATGGTAGTCATCGTAGGCTAGTAGTTATGGCGCAAGCATAACCATTGGCAAAAAAGTTAGCCCGAGACAATTTGAGAGAGGTTGTTATTAGCAAGAGAGGGTGGCAGTTTGAGGCTATGTGCGGGGTCTGGTTGGGTTAAAGTTAGAGAGGGTTTGGTTTTGCCAACCCTTTTTTTTCTTTTCTTTCCTTCTCTTGACCTCGGTTGGGCCTCTCAGCTGCCCCATGTTTTCTTCTCCTTCCCCTCTTGGCCCGGATTGGGCTACCCCTTTTTTCTCCTTCTTCTCTCTTGTCTTTTCTCTTCCTCTCTTCTTCTTTCTCAGCCTCGGTTCGGCCTCATGGTTTAGGTTTGAGCCTGCCCCCTCGCTTCCTCCACTCCTCTTCCCTTTCTTTTTCTCCTCTTGTTCAGGCCCCGGTTAAGCAATTAACAAGCAGCCTTGATTGGGTGTTGGAGGGGCTCGATTGGGCCATTTTGGATTTTTCTTATTTTTTTCGTCATTACTCATAATGTAAATGTACTTGTTAATTGGCTCCGAAATCATTTAATGTATGCCAATTCATTTTCTTAATTAATGAAATGAATTATCTCCGTAGAAAAAAAAAATACAAGAAGAGCGGCGTCAGAGGCATGCCCTTTAAAAGGTTCCGATAGGTACCGTGGCAATACTGATAGGGCTCACTTTACAAGGAAATTGTTACGTCTTTGAAGAACGATCTTGCTAAAGGTGCGGGAATGGACACTTTCCGGCTTAACTGGGTCAACTCCCATTCAACCTGGAATTGGAGGGGCCATCAAATAAAAGAAGCTTTACAGGCTTCCTATGTTTATCAAATAAATATGATAAAATCCTACCAAAAAACAAAACAAAATTAAGATTAATGGACCTGCTTGCAAATTGATGATGGCTAACTTAACTAGGTCCATGTCTGATGTCTCTCGTTTGCCGCAACAAAATTGAATTTTATTGCCAGTTTTTTTTAAGAGTTTAAACCAGTATAAAATTTTAAGTATATATTATAATAACATTTAAAATGATCACTTTTAATTTATTAATTATGAGGTTCGCAAAACAAAAGAAATTTGACTGTAGACACAATTGTATCAATTTTGTTGACAATTATGATTTTTATATATATCGAATCTAACAAAAATGAGCTAGTGGTGCTTAGCATAAATGCTGTTGGATATAATGGATAAGCATTTATTTCAATTGTCGCCAATTTTAACATAATTCCACCAATTAATGAACACAGAAATCAGTTACAAAACTCCATTAAGAAATTAAAAGTTAATTTTATCAAAGAAGAAACAAGAATATTTAATTATGTATGCCAAATCTCGATGAGTCAAGTCCGATGGATAAAAAATACAAATAATAGCGACGGTGATGCCATCTACAGGTCTAGCTAGGCCACCCCAGTTGCAGAAAGAAATCCTGTTATGATGCGAGCCTTTGAAATTATTGCTATGTATTTTATGGCAACTATCATGAAAAAGTGGAAAAGAAATGGCTGGAAATCACACACCGATCGAGTCCATTAATTGATGTAATTTTCAATATAGGGTAAGCTGGAGTGGCATTCAAGTCGACTGTCTGGGGATCCCAGTAATGAAATGGTGAAAAACAGAAGAAGTAAAAATGAACAATAGAATATAGGTTAGATTTCATTTCTCCTATTTAACAGCTTCTTCCTTTCTCCGACTTAAGATCGATCATATCCTCTAGTCCCGATTCTTGCCGAGGTTGATGAACTGAACAATTAACTCCAAATTTAGTTGGCAATTAATTCTACATACTTGCGTTAATTCCCAAAGTACTGGGGGAGTTTCTGTTATAATTTATTCAGACTCAATTTCCTTTTCTTTTTTTTTTCTTTTTTTCCAAGAGAAACTTCTTTTGTTCAGAAACTGTATCTCGGACGTAACCAGTAGCTGGATCATGATCCAACTAATGGGGACTGAGCTTGAGCTTTTCCTTTACATGTAGAGATCAGACAAATAGAACGAGCTACAATGTCACTCCGGGTTCCATGTAAAAAGCAGGTGGCCAAAGGACTCCGTTGGACCCCTGAGACAAACACACAAGCTTTGTATTGTCATTCAATGCTGTAGATATGTTGCAGCTGGAAAAGAAAGTGCTTCTCAATTCGACCCCACTTTTTTCAGCTATTCTTCTCAGTTGATTAAAACTAAGGAAGACAACCTCTATGTGTTCCATAATCAAGGAACAAGTCAATTTATCTAAAGTAATTTTTGATGATGACACCAATCAAATATCCGCAATGTGTCCATACCCGTATATGATAGACCCTCCAAAAAATATTGTTCTACTTGAACCATATAGTGAGTTATGTCATTTTAAAAGACGTTTCTTGAAGAGTGAGAGGTGTTTTGTGCTTACAAGTGATCAAAACTCTCATTTCTTAGCTGATGTTGGATTGATAACATCATCATAGCTCCTAAACAAGAGATTTATGTAGTGGCACATGACTGATGTTCTCGTAGACTGCGCTACATAGAGGGTTTTGTCTTTTTAAAAATCATACCTTGAAAAGAGAGGTTCTTTTTATATTTATAAATGACTAAAATCCTCATCTTCTAGCCGATTGATATTTGATTGTTGACATCATCACTTTCAATGGTCATCACTTAAAAAAATAAATCATAATAATGCCAACTTGATTACAGAAAGCACAAGGAACATTAAATTATGAATTTTGGTGTTTAAGAAATTCCGTATTCAATGTGATGGAAGGGCTGAGTTCTGAAATGAATGATGGCACACATCCAATGAAATCTGCAATGAAACGCAGTACGTGCCAGGAAATATTGCCAAGCATGTGAATGATGACAAGATCAATATCTGTAGCTGATGTTAGATTTCAGGTCTGCTCGATATCAAAATTGAGTTTCATGTAAGCGGACCGCTTACCTGCATTCATTCAATATGCTCAATGCTCATATATTCGAAAGAATATTCTGTGCCCGCTCCCATATTACAAGTTCGATGCAAAGGTTTAATTTGTTCATTACTAGATTAGTTGGGAAGATGTTGTAGCATGTCATAATTAACCGGCCGTAAGCTTGGATCTGATTTGATTTACCTTGATTCTATCTTTTTTAAGGTTGTCCTGACGAAAGAAGATCAGTTGAGTTGAGTTTATAATGATTCGGTGTCATCTGGATCTACAGCTGATTAGTCAAGGCAGAGCTGGCGACAAAGTACTTAAAAAAAAACTGATGAGAAAAAAAAACAAGATTCCATGGAGACTTTCATAGGGATGCATGATATAGGACACGAACGACCAGAGACATTTAATACCATCCCAGCTCAGAGACATTTTTTAAGATGCACTGGACACTTAATTTTGATAATAATAATAATAAATACCTTCGAACTCGGTCTCCAAGGCTGAGAATAAAAGAGGTATGTGATAAAGTTAATGAAAAATAGTGGAATTTTGTGAAGCTATTAAAGATTGTCAGAGGTAATTAGAGATGCTATGATGAAGTCATAGTTTATATTAACGTGAGGCGCCACCGAGAATTTTTATAGTTAAGCTAATTAGCTTTTAGATCTTGTTACCATTTTTTTAAATCAATTGTCTATGTTGCCCTAAAACTATACATGATTCTATGGCTACAATTATTTATATTCAATTTAATAAATGCTTAGGAATTCACTTTAGAAAACGCTAAAATTGGGAAGAACCTAACTTGGAATCTTTCGTTGGGTTTTCATTTGGAGTTAACATAAAGAAAGGAAGTTCCATTTGTTTTCTGCTGCATCTTTTTGGCGAAAAGGAGATTAAAAGTTGGGATCTTTTCCTTTTCCCGTTCGAGGGTTTAGTCAATGTCTTCGACATAGTATGCGTGCGTGTATCCTCTCAGCTTTTAGATTAGAATCCTTCTTTCTTTTTCTTTTTTCTTTTTAATTAATATAAATATGCGTGCGTGTATCCTCTCAGCTTTTAGAATAGAATCCTTTTTTTTTTTTTTTTTTTTTTTCTTTTTTAATTAATATAAATATTCAGATCAGCTTACGTACATCTCGATTAATTTTACGGACTTTAAAATTAATAATCATGTAAATTTTCAGTGACCTTAAGATTTGTAAAACTTGAACTGATAATTTTTAATTAGTAAATTTAAAGTTTGATTAGTTGAACTATACTTATAAGTTATTAATTTATAAAATATTTTTTAATTTATGAAAGAAAGAGAAAAAGAGAAGAGAGAGGTGGGTATCTCTTTCCTATTAACTCGAGGAAACTTCAACAATTTTATGAATAGAATAGGCAAGCGATAAGGCAGCACTCCTCGAGGTAAAAATTATTTCTTAAAAATCAAATTTGAATAATCTTATCATCACATTACGAACAAGGTTTAGATAATATTATTCAAATAGATTTCATATCTCATCAACGTTAGCCGATGACCTGAACGTCAAATAAAAATGAATAACTCTTCATTTTATTATAGTATCCAGTGTTATTTTTAAAATAATAATAATAATGGTACAATTAGTTGTGTTGAACAGTTTAATAACTTGCCTAAATTACTGGCTTTGACAATCATTTAATACGTAAAAGTTAAAAGAAGAAGATGCCGAGTGTGTGTGTGTGTGTATAAAATCCCAATTCCCATGAACCCATCGAAGTGTGATGGCGATTTTCTACATGGTGATAGTTTATATAAATCTGATTTATACTATAGTTAATTACTAGGTCATTGACTTGTGTTGTACTACAAGTTAGATCAAATTTTTAGTTAATGTAAAAAATATATTTAAACATTGCTAATATTTTTTATAATAAAAAAATTTATTTTACTTTTAAAATATTGAGACGACGACATATTAGATTGATTCAAGTTAATCTATTAAATCTACAGCCAGGGTTATTTGATTGTGATAACTCTACAGAAAACAAGTCAAAAATAACTTATAAAAGTTAATTTCTAATCAGCCAAGTATTGAAAGATATGATTTAAAAAATAACATAAAAAAATATTATAATCAACCCGAGTTAATTTATCAAATCCGCAACTCAAGTTATGACATCATGATAATCTTATAAAAAGCAAATAAAAAGAATTATAAAACTCAATTTTCAACCAACTTAATTTTAGAGGATGAAATGAAAAAAATCAATTAAAAAAAAAACTCAAGTCAACTCAAGTTTATTTTTTTAAACCCACAACCTAGATTATAAGATTAGAATAACTTCATAAAAAGTAAATAAAAAAAATTACAAAACTTCATTTCCAATAGACCTAATATTAAATGTTGAGATTGAGAAAGAACAAATAAATCCATGAAACCATAATAATTTCATAAAAAGTAAATTGAAAAAAAATTATGAAAAAAAATTATGAAACTAAATTATTAAATAATTTAGTATTGAAAGATAAAACTGAAAATAAATAAAAAAAACTAAATTGAAAAAAACTAAATCCACAAGACTAGAATAATTCTATAAAAAATAAATTCAAAAAAAATTTATGAAAACTCAATTCCCAAACAATCTAATATTAAAATAGCAAAAAAAACCTTGAGTTAACTTGTTAAACTCACGATGACCTACATGATATCAAAATAAATTTACAGAAAAAAATAAAAAATTATGAAGCCTCACTCACTTTGAATATATCTAATGTTAAATATTGAAATTGAAAAAAAAAAACATGATAAGATTTATATATTACCTATTAAAAAAATTAAAAAAATTACAAATCATAACTTTTAAAACGATGTAATATTAAAAAATAACAGTGAATAAGAAAAACAATATTAGGTTGTTAATGGATGGAAAAAACTAAAAATATATAAAATATTATTTTAATTGAATAATATTTTATAAGTGTTTTGCAACTGTTTTTATTAATTTAGCCACTGTTTTATTAATGTTAATAGTAATTTAAATTGCCATTTCTTTTCTTTTTTTTAAAAAAAGAGAGATATTGGCCCTTGTGATGCAAAATGTTTTTGATTGTCCCTCCTAACCAATGTGCAATTTCCAGGTACCAATACCCAATGTACGGCACCCACCTGACAAGTGACCGTCCCCCACATATTCTCATCGTCGGGGTGTGAAGCATACGCTCCTACATTCACGTCATATCCAACAAAGATCCCCCACCCACCCTTCTACTTCGAGTCCAAAAACTGATCTTTATTTTTACAGTATAAAACAAAAGAAAAGAAAGCAAAAGAAAAGGGACTCAACACAGCAATCTGTTAATTGGATAAAATCTAGAAAAAATACTTGTTACGAAACAAACCCACGACTTCTAGACAAGCGTTGAAACAGTGAGCAAAAATCTTCGCTCCTCATCTCCATCTCCCTTTTCCAAACTTGTTTTTCTTCTCTTCTAGCAGTTAATAATTTCACACATGCTCTCGTAAAACATGGCCGGCGAATCTTTATCTCCCAATGATCTTCTTTGCCAAGAAGATTTTCGTGCTGGATTGTCAGTGGCAGATGAAGATGATACATACATTGATCTTTCACGGACTTATGTTGGTGATCCAGATACGGAAGAAGAAGAGTATTTGGCGTTGTTGGCTAATCAAGAACCTCATCGTGGGTTCGATGCTAACGACACTTTGGTTACTGATAGCTGGTTTAGAAATGCTCGCCTGGAAGCTATTACTTGGATTCTCAGAGTTGGTGTTTCTTTCTTCATCCCCCTTTTTTTTCCCTTTCAAATTGTTATCAACACTTTCTTGTTCTGATTCGTTGTTTTGATGGAATGTTTTCTTGATGCAGACAAGAAAAACCTTTGGTTTTCATTTTCATACCGCTTACTTGTCCATGATATATTTTGATCGGTTCATTTCAAGTCGTTCCATTGATGTAAGCCTTTCGAATCGAAGGTTTCAACTCCATATGCGCTTCTTCCTGTACTTGTGGTTTGTTTATGGTTTTTCGGTATTGCAGAGAAGGTATTCTTGGGTAGTTAAATTGATATCAGTAGCATGTATTTCTCTGGCCTCAAAGATGGAGGAAGTACAGGTGCCCTCTTCACCGGAGTTCCAAACAGATGGGGTTATATTTGAAAGTAAGAGTGTTAAAAGAGTAGAGCTTGGGATATTGAGCACATTGCAATGGAGAATGAACTATACAACTCCTTTTGCTTTTCTTCGCTACTTCATAATGAGATTCTCCCGGCAGGATTCTCCACCGAGGGAAACAATATCTAGGACCGTGCGATACATTTTGGCTTTAATGAAAGGTGCTTAATTTCAATAGACATCAATGTTAGTTCTGGGTTCATCCTTCAATTACTTCTTTTCAATTATTTTGTTTTACATTGATGCCAAGTATCTTACACTACGTGCAGAGATACATTTGATGAGCCATCGACCTTCTGTTATAGCAGCGGCTGCCTCATTAGTGGTAATAAACAACAGCTTAACAAGAACCACGTTGGAGACCCAGATGAATTCCGTTGCTTATCCAGGATTTCTTAATATTGTGAGTAATTAATTTGTTCACTTTTTCTAAACAAAAAACTAATATGTTTTCTTCATAAAACTAGATTAATCCTTTAACCTTGGACTTCTTCTTTGCCTTTTTGTGTCGCAGGAAGATGTGTTTCGATGTTACAATCTACTGCAGCAATTGGATGTGGAAAACGTTCGATCAACAGCTAATGTAAGTTCAGCTAGTAGGAATTCTTCGATAAATGGCATCAAGAGAAGACGGCTTACATTCGATGATCCTGATAAGAATTAAGGGCAACTCG
This sequence comes from Populus alba, assembly GCF_005239225.2. NCBI lineage: Eukaryota > Viridiplantae > Streptophyta > Magnoliopsida > Malpighiales > Salicaceae > Populus > Populus alba. The sequence continues at coordinate 5,246,273 of NC_133285.1, read as the reverse complement.
ATGAAAACACTTGGATAGAGAAAAAGATTGTTTGTGATACGAGTTTTCTTAATGATCCCCCGCCCTATGGATATGTAATTTGGAGTTGATTGAAAATGTCTCCTCAAGGAGCAACCAAAGAAAGGAGAAACAGAGAAAGGAAAAGTAGATATGGCAACGCTTTGGGTTACATAGAGTTAAAGCTGATAATATTTGGCTCATATGCTTACTCACACGTTCATTTTTTATTTTATTTTTTTTCCATAATTTTTTAGTTCTTTTGTTTTCTTTTTCTATCTGGGTTTGGGTTTATAATGTATCTTGCAACCCTGCCTTTTGATGGGATGCTTTCTCGAGTCTTTGAAATGGCTGAGATAGCAAATTGAGGACTTCTGAGTTTGGGGGAAAGAGGTATCTCTGTTTGTGTGATTTGATGCAACAGTGCCGCCGCATGTTAGCCATCACAAAAGTAGCGTAAAGGCGAATGTGATTGGATTTGTTTGAATGTTTAGGGGTTGCCTCTCAAAGCGAGGCCTGCTTTATTTTTCTTTGAGGCCTTGCTGGCTGTTTTGAAGTTTGAGAGGGGTCATGAAACCCAAGACGTTGTCTGTGGGAATCAAAAGGAATTTCTATGTTTGATTATACTTTGATGGAATAGATTTTCGTGTCTGTAAACTGCATTTTCCCAACTCATTTCATTTCCTATAATGATAATAGCGTTGGATTGTTATAGCTTTTCTGGTGAAGGTACTTCATGTTAGTTCTGTAACCATACATACATATCCAGCAAGGAAAAGGTTCTTTTATCCTCATTTGGTTGTTCTGATGCTTACTGTGTTTGAAACATATTCACCTTTCCTGCTGCTGCTGTGATCATAAACCTTCTTACCATTGAAACATGTGAAGGGAAAACAGAGCTACGCAGTAACTAATTAACCATTCACCATTTTTTCTCTGATTTTTTTTCTCGGACGACCTCCACTCAAACCAAAGATACGTGCAGATTAGGTTGACGTCTCTGGAGATATCATTTCATGTGTGAAGATTTTTCTTTTCTTTTCCAAGAGGTTCAAGTGGCGTGACTGCGCAGTCAATACTGGCAAAGCAGCACTCGGTGCTCCTCCTGTCATCAGTATCCCTCACCAGCTGCCAATTCTGCTGGTGTCGAGGCAAAAGTATCTAGATTTGAACCAATGTCAGGCTTCCGTATTCGCCTCCTAGTTTCTTGCCCTCTGTGTAAAGGGCTTCTTTATTCACAATCCAGCCATCTGATGTATCAACGGTCAAAATGAGAGCATAGTTTTGCAGCAAACATGTACAATTGTTTAGGTATATTCACAGCTGCTGACACATCAATGCTGGCGATGGCAAGGAAAGTTTCCGCTGCCAACATTCGAGCAAAAGGACCCTTTTCTTTCAAGGTCGGTTCATCTCCTTGACTTGATTGGGCGCATTCTAGCTATTTGCATAGAGCGGTGAAGAGAAGGCTTAGCAACTATGGCAGTGATTATTATCAGGAGGTTGCCAGGGCTACATCAAATCTATTATGACCACTTGAGGCGTTGGAAAGAGCCAAGAGTTAGGCTCTTGTGATGCACAGACTCTTCAACGCGTCGGATGACTAAGATTCTTCTATGTTTCAAGGAATCAATCCCATAAATTACCAAAAAGACAAAAAGGAATCGATCTCATCTGATAAAATCATTTATCAAGAATTTCAGATCTTCCAAATTAAATACAATCCTGAATCCCATTGTTCACGAGCTGGAGGTATTTTTTTATTATTTGTGTGGTTAAACCAGTGTTTTTATTTTTTTTTAGATTTAAATTTATTTTTTATATATTTTTCTCTTTTTAATGTCTTAATATTAAAAATATTTTTATATAAAAAATACGACTTTCAAAATATAATTAGTATCTTTTGGGAAAATTATGCCTGGGTCCGGGTTAATGAAGACCCCACAATCGGATTGGAAAGTGAAATGAACCGTTATCTATTGTTAGATGCTACAGCACATAGGCCACGTAACAACTCTTTGAACATGATTTTAATGTGTCTATGGACCGACATCATCCATACGCCATATCCTCTTGTTTTTCAATATATTTTTGAAATAGTAGCAAAAGATAAATAGTTATGAGCTAAAATCGAGTTTTAAATTAGATTTTATTAAGGTAATCGGATCAATTCATGTTTTTTATTACATCACTTAAGTTTTTGTTTTTCTTTATTTTTTTTAAATTAAGCCTAATTCCATTGAGTTCTGGATCGACTTGCCAGATTAGATTAAATTTTAAAATTATAATAGTAAAATTTACAATTTTTTTAAGAAATATATTAAAATATTTTTTTAATTTATAAAATCTATTTTTAATTTTTTTCAAGTAAAAAAAAAATATACATAAAAAATAATTTGATACTAAAAAGATTAAAAATGTTATAAAGTACAGTTAAACGGGAATATCAAAGACTTGCTTGCTTAATGACATGTACGTACGGGGACATAAAGCTGGTCTCCACTTTCTATCCACAGTCAACAATAACTTACGCATATCTGGCATTGGTTAAACGCAGAACTAGAAATTGGAGGCCAGGTCATAACTGCCTACAGATGTCTGCAGCCAGTCTTGGTATCTACATTTAATTAAAGACCATCCGGGCCTTGTCTTAGGGCTTCTTTCTCTTCCCCTCTTTTTTTTTCCCCTTTTATTCAGGTTATTTTTAGTTCTTAGAACTATTTAAAAAAAATATTGCCAAAATAACCCTTCAAAACTCTAATTACAATACCATTATTATTATAAAAAATATCTCAACAAAATAAATCTAACAGTATCAAAAAATTAATAACCTAGCTATGCTAGGTTACACTTATTGTCCAAAAATAAAAAATGACTCACTTGTCTTTGATAACAAGTGTAGTCTACTCTTGTCACCATTAATAACTTTTATTTGTATTGTTGGATTTATCTCGTCGAAATTTTTTTAATGATATCAGTGATTTTATAATCAGAAAGCTTCAGTGTATTTCCAAGTTTTTTTTTTTTTTTTTATCTTACATCTCTCTTGCTCATGTTTAGTGACAAGTTATAAAAGTTATGTTTCTCAATTATAATATTTATAAAGTATTCTACCTTATTAATTTTTTTTTAATTATATTGTTCCGCTAATATTTTTAATTAATTGTGCTAATTGTATGAAAAAAATCTCTAGTTTAGGTGATTTACCAATTGGCACTTGGTTGACCTTAATATTGCTCTGCTCAGAGAGCGAGAGCGAGTATAGACTACCTTGACTTCTCTGACTGTTGACAAGCATTTCTTATATGAGCAGAGGATAATTTCTAGTTATTTTTACAAGGAGAATGCTAGCGGCAGTCACTAAGATGGTCGCTATCGACACTTGCTTCAAAAATAAGAAGCAAGAGGTTTCTTCTAGGTGGTAGCCTAGTGGTCAGAGCCTGAGACCAAGAGGTTTGTTTTCTCTGTGGTCTCAGGTTCGAGCCCTAGGTTGCTCATATGATGGTCAATAAAGGCTTACATAGTCGTTAACTTCAGGGCCCGTGGAATTAGTCGAGGTGCACGCAAACTGGCCCGGACACCCACGTTAAACTAAAAAAAAAAAAAAATCACATCAAATATTCTATAATTTAGATGTTTTTTTACTTTATTTTCATATTTTAAAAAAATTATACTTTAAATTTAATAATTTATAAGTTGTATAATACTTTACATCTATTAAAAAAGATGAACAAAAAGGCTAAAATTACTTACAAAATTATCATTATATTGCAATCAAAGAATAAAAACCTCATCTCATGTTAAAATAACAAAATCATCGTTCTTTCTCTCTTTGCCAAAACATGCAATTTCTCCCGTAAAACGCTAGATACAAATTGGCTTTTGATTCTTTTTGGTTTTGGAAACCGAGGTAAAACAAAAGAAATAACTCTTGATTCTTTTAATTATGATTCTTGTTTGAGTAGACATTTACAGCAGAAGTTGAAAAGCTACACTAATAAGAAATTCAATGTGCACATTACAAGATACAACACTCCAATAATCCAGTCCAAACTCACCCATTATCCCCATTTCCTGCAACTGAAAAGCTCACACCCCTCTCCCTCCCTCTATGCACCCTTCACAGTTCACACTCACACTCTTCCCTGACTCGTCTATGCCACGGTGTGGAGTCGTCAATTCCAAATCACACCATGTAAAACCTCCTCGGGCTCATTCAATTTGCACGGTGAGCCACCACGGGGCCGACCTAGAGAGTCACGACCGCTTTGAGAGCCCTAAGGCTGGCGAGGTGAGGGTTTGGAGGGAAGGAGTAGAGAAAAGGTGTGGAGGAAATAGACATAATGGTGTTGGTTGTTGGGGTTGAGGAATGGGATTGGTGGTTCTCTAAGAATATGGTGGCGTTAAAGGGGTGCGTTGGAGAGTGATGGATTTGGAGATTTGATTTGAAAAACTCTAAATTGATTTTCATTTGTTATAGAATTCTAATTGAGAAGGGAAGAGAAAGAAGCAGCGAAAGGGATTGAATAAAGAAATTGACATGGTATATGTGTGTTTGTGTTGTGTTGTACGAGGAAAAAATTATCTTTTATTTTATTTTAAATTGATCAGAAATATAAATTGTAATTATTGCTTTCTTTTTATTTATTTATTTTGTTATATAACAATCAAATCCTATAAAATCACTCTTTTTATATCCAAACCCAATTGTAATTTTCTCAGTACAATTGCATTAAAAAGAGGGCTTGGATAACTGTTCCAAGTGAAATTGGGAACGGAAGGGCAGCAAGTCGACAACTTCATCTACACCTGTAAACTGATTTAAAGCATGTGTTGTCAAAAACATATCCTCTCTTTTTGGACAAGACTCGAAAAACACATTGCAATCTTGGTCAGAAATAACAAAAAAACAAAGATAACCTTGAATTTGATTTTGATTCTGTATTTATAAATTATTTTGTTTTGTTTTCTATAAAGTTATTTAAGTCTCAATTAAACATTTTTATATTTAATTTGAGCTTAATTTTATAAATATATATTGAATTTAATAACAATATCAAATATTTCCTTTAATCTAAATATTTTTTTTACATTCTGATAATTTTTTTATTTGAGCTGTAGAGTAGCACTACCATGTAAACTAGTTACTGAAACGCTAAAAGATTTGGATTCTCTTATGGTACTTTATTGTTCATATGAATACTAAAATGTTTTTTTCTTTTAATTTAGTCATTTTATGTTATTTTTTATTTAATCACTTCTGTGACATAATTCCATAAATTAGGTTTCAAATAGTTGTAAAAAAATAAAATTAAAAGAGAGAGGACCATAATATAAAAAAAAATATCGTCACCAATCTTGAATTATCAAAAAAATTATTTTAATATAAAAGTTTATTTTTGTTTAATTTTAAGCCTCTAAATTTAGGATATGAGAGAGAGATTCACTAGAAAATAATAAATAAGAGAGAGTTATCAATTGGCTAGATTATTTTTAAGCCTCTAAGTTAAAGATATGAGAGAGAAATTTATGGGAAAATAACATAGAAGAGAGAAAGTTATTGTTTAGTTATATTTCAATCATTAAAATAGAGAATTTTTATATCAATAGGTTTTTTTTCTTGAGAGAAGTTTAATGGAGTTATTTTTCGATCTTCAAGTTACTGGAAAGGTAAACTGGGGGTAAAGGGAGTTTTTTCTTAGTTTTATTATGTGTTTTTTTAATGAAAGTTCAATGTTATGAGTTAGTAATTTGGTTTATGAATGTTATAAAGATATTTATTGGGTGTTTTTATGTGAAAATAGATTATATATTGATTTTTTTTATTCAGAATGATATGTTGTCTACCTTTAATTATTTTTTAAAAATATCAATGCTCTTTTTAGGTAAATAAAAAAACATAGAAAAGCCTGGTGGGCTTAGCTTTGCATGCTTGCAAATCTAAGCTCATTTTTTTCTTAATGGGCCAAGCACTCAATTTGCTCAATTATTTACCTCTTTTCTTTAGCTTATTTTTATTTTAATTTTATTTTTTTAAAATATTTGAAATAAGAAAAGTTTAATGCATTTAATAAGGTCATTTTGGAAATAAGAATAAAGAACAGTAAAAATAGACACTCACTCTTGGAAAATCAACCTCCAATTCCATTTCATTAGCTATTAAAGGATCGTGGATAGCATTGAGATTTCGTAAAACGATGTGGATAATTAATATTAAAAAATGTTAAATTATAAAATGAGAAGAGGAACATTTACATATGAAGAGGGCGTTTGTTTTGTTCAGAATATTACAGTATAAATATTGACAAAAATAGTGTCAGAAAATGTTTTCTTGAAACATTCTAAAAACGTTTGCATGGAAATTTTTTACAATATTGGATAGGTAATGACAATGATAATAATAATAATAATAATAAAAAACATTAAAATAATATTTTATTGTAATAATAAGATAGCTGTGATCATGGTTGCCGGGGAAAGGGGGTTGGTGTTGAGGATAAGGATGGTGGTTGCTGAGAAATAATGGTGATGGTATAACGATGGAATTGAAAGGGACGAGGATGGGATGGTGGAGTATTATACTGGTGATGATGATAAAGATAATTTTAATTATTAAAATTATTAAATGATATTAATATCTATAAAATATTTTTGATAAGATAAAGGTAATTGAAATTGTTAGGCTCGCTAAAATTTCTAGATAATATTATAAATGAATTATTAGTCGTAAAAATGTTATACAAGTTAAAAATAATTTTTAAAATTGAACTAGCTTGACATTGATCAAATTTTTTATAAAAACATATATTCTTATAAAATATTTTATACAAAATAAACTGCCCCCGAATAAACCAAAAGCATAGTTTACCCAAAATTATTTGATAGGGCAGCGAGCGCGGACGGCAGTGGTTCGAAACCGAAGCTGCTGCTGGACCTCGTGCCACTCTTGCAGCCTTGCTCCTCAACAACAATTGGTACTAATCCAAAACTGGACCTGCGTCCTCAAAAAACTTCATAAACATGGGCTTAGCCCTTTGGGATCCACTTGCTTCCATTGCATGGGCCACAGGAATGTAAGGAGTGCGATTCCAAATTGAGGCTCGAAACTATCGAGCCTGGCCCATATAAATAGTCTTGATCATCTGGACGGAAACCGAACACTAAATGCACTCTGAAAAGTGAAAAGGCTTTTCTAGGATGTACTTCATGAGCCACCCCAATGAGCCTGGGTTCCAACTTCCAATCAAAACAAGCACAACGTTAAAGCGCTTCCTCTGTTTCCCAACGCTTGACTTGAGAATATAACGAGCCACAAAAAAAAAAAAAAAAAAAAAAAAGGGGAAAAGATTACCGAAGGGTCATAAACGTGAAGCAAAGCTATTTAATGAATTGTTTAATGTCTTTGTAATTTTTTTGTTTTAAATTAAAATTTTTATATTGTTTTAATAGGTTAATATCAAAAATAAAATTCAAAAAATAAAAAAAATATATTATTTTAATATATTTCTAAACTAAAAGTAATTTAAAAAATAATCATATCAACAAAGCATCCACAAAATCTGTTTATGCACGTTTATTGACTAATAAAAGGTGCAAGTTACAAACTTTCAGGCGGAAACACCCAGGTTATTGTATGTCTTGGTTGAAAACGCAAGACAGAAGTTTCCACCACTTTGACAGGCGTGGAAATAAGATAACAAGATGACAACGTAATAGAACCGACAGAACAGTTTCCTACAGAAAGAAGATGACAATTAATGGAATCCCCACCCAAAGAAATCCATGTATCTAAGTTTTATTTGGATGGACTCATTTCATTGCACGCGTGAAAAGGCCAATCTAATCACACAGTTGCCTTGCAATTATATATATATATATATATATATATATATATATATATATAGAGAGAGAGAGAGAGAGAGAGAGAGAGAGAGAGAGAGAGAGAGAGCCGGGGGGGGGGGGGGATAGAATTGGGTGGCGAAGACCATCTTCTCATGCAAATGCAAGCTAGCTCTCCCATATGTTTCTTTAAGCTGTTCAGTCGTTTTTCAATGTGTCTTAATCAAATGGAGTTTATGGTATAGGGATTACGCACATCGAAACAAAATCAATATCTCCGCACAAAGAGCTTCGATCGACCATTCACAATGGTGCATAGAGTTAAACGAAAACCTACAAGAATACAAGTTCTTCAGAATCCCCGAAGACGACAATTCTCCTTTGGCCGAGGACAAAACACCACAAAATGACAACAATAGTAAAGCGTGTAAAGACATCCAAGGTTTAGGGAAAACTCCGGCGTTTCACGAAACAAATTTCCAAATTTCTTGTAAAGAAACTCCATCAGCACCAAAATGTCGTTTCTCAAATTCAACCCAAGACCCACTATCACAAAAAAAGAAATTAGGATTTTATTGGTCGAATGCACCAAAGTCTTCTAAGAAGCTGGTAACATATTGTATATATTTAACTTATCCATGTGCATCAAATCATTGAGAGTTGAAGGTAAAACACAAGTCATTTTCTATGGTAGGAGCCCACAACTGGAGTGCCATCAAAAAATCAACACGCGTGCCTAGAAAAGGGAAACTGAGACTCTTTATTTTAATATATCTTTGGAAAAGAAGAGGATGATATCTAGAAGATAGTGTTCAGAGGACATAGATGTGCTGAAATGAAATGATCATGTCGAAATTCACTTAGCTTCTGAACTGTAATCCTCTCTAGTATAAGAGGCTGGCTGTAAGCAATCCCCTTTTCCAGTGACATGAAATCCAACAAAAACCACTCTTTCGCACTTAAACAGGCTTCCAAATATGTCCGTACGGTAGGCAATTGTGATTTGTAGAGTCAATTGGGTCTTTGATTTCGGAACATTTAGGCAATAGGCAATATAAATTCTCTTGAAGAGCGATGATGCATGGCTTGAGCCGAGGTCTCTAACTTTTTTTTTTTTTTATTATTATTATTAATATAGTTGGTTAATTTGAGTGTATTTTGATTAATTTTATAAATTTTAAAGTTAAAAATGATATAAATTTACAATAATCTAAAAATATTTAAATTTATAATATTTAAAAAATAAATTTAAAATCTAACTATATTTAACCGCGTAAGATGAGTTATAAGATCTCAAACTCTTATATACATTAATGATTGTAATGGAGGCCTACAGAAACAGAGAACGCATTCTTTAATGAGGGCTTTTGACTTTTCATAGAAATCAATTTTCATTCTTTCATACTTATTTTCACTTTGAATTTAAATTTCATCTAGAAAGACTTGATTTTTATAATGGTAATACCTTCATAATTTTATATATTACTTTTCTAGAGTTATTTATTCTATATAGAATTGGTGTTTTTAACACTTCTCCCTCGATTGTAACCTATACTTTAAGGCATGTCAAGTGACTTGAACTCCAAAATCTTCACTGCACCACTGGACCTTAATGATTATACAACTGAGTTTGAATTTTATTTCAAAAATCTTAATCCTGTGATGAGTAATTTATTGACAACTTCATGTATTATTTTTCTGAAAATCATTTATTTATATAGAATTGGTGGCTAATTAAGAGAATACAAATAGTTAATCTCTAAGCACCATCATGAAATCTTTTATAGTATCAAAAGAGTAAGTAGCCGCATTCAGATAATTACTCTATCCACTTTAAACAAAATAAATATAAAAAGTAGAGATAATTAAAATATATGATACATAAAATATGATAAAAATATTTGTTCTAAATTTTATCTTTCATATGTATATTTATTCTTTTTTAAAAATATATAAAATAACTAATAGAATATTACTATTTACTCATTCAGAACTATAAATTTCTTGAGTAATTAGTAGTATTTCAATAGTATTAAAGAATCAACTCAACCCAATAACTTAACCTATTTAATAAGGTCCAAGATATGATTTATATTATTTTCTAACACACCTCTTCAAGTGAAAGCTTATTAAGCTTGAAACTTGTACAAACTCATATTATCTTGTGTTTGATTTTTATCAAATAAATAGAAATTATGAGATTCGAACTCGTGATCACTTGATCATTAAGATTCTAATACCAAATACCATGTAGAAAAACCACTTAACCCAATAGTTTAAACTAATAAGTAAGGTTCAAGATATAATTTTTATTATTTACTAGCAAATAATTACTTTCTATGCTCAAAAAACAAATAGACAAATATATGAGAGAGAAATTAAAGTTGAAGATATTTTTGTTATTTTTATGGCTATTTATTTTATGTTATTTTCTTTTTTTATATTTATATATCTTTTTTTAAGAGTGAATCATAGAAAATAATTAATAGAAAACAAGTAATTAATTACTCTTGAATATTATAAAATCATCCCTAATTACTTGCATATCACAGCAGAATTTCTCATTATACCATGCATAGATAAGTTTAACGAGAGTCTCAGTTATCCACAAACAAATAGACTATAGACATACTGTGTGTAAAAGTTGTCGGTAGAATTATGTCAGGTATTAATATATTTTTCAAAAATATTTGTCTAAACATTCAATAAAATGTTACTTCCGTTCGAGATCAAATTTAACCACTAAAGTAAATTAAACACAACCGGCATCATATTTCAATAACAAAAAAAAAATGACATGAAATAATTTTTTTAAAATCTAAAAGTAATTCTTTTATTGCAACGTCTATCATAGTTTAGAATTTCAATTTATCCTTAATTTCTTGATTTTTAATTTTGAATCCTTGTAATTCTTAATTTTTATATTTCAATTATAAAACTTTATTTTCAATTTTTATATATTAAATAAAAAGAAAAAAGTCATAGAAGAAAAGTAGAAGATAAAAAGATTCTAGTCGACCATAAAAACAGCAAGTTTTAGTGCCAATAAATTCATTTAAAAAAATAAATTCGGCATAAATGGTACAGATATTTAATTATACCATGAAAAGTAGATTGCAACCTGCAGTGTTTATTTACATTCAATTTATTTTTAAATTTGGAGACTAATTAGGGTTGGAAAAAAGATTATCAAAATTCTTGTATTTTTTAAGATGTTCAAAGAAAAAATAAATTAAAAGTTAATTTTGGGATCCAAATAACTTAGATCTCAAATGTGAGCGATGGCATGTCACTTAGCTAAGAGGACAATGTGTCATCAATTCATTGAAAAAAAAAGAAAAAAAAGCAAACAACATATTCAAAGAAGTTGTCCCACTTGAATTTTTTAATTTGCAAGAACACGCCTGCGGACCTGGCCTTCTAGACAAGCCCAAGTGCACAGGCTTGACTCTATTGTTCTTTCTTTATATATATATAGATATAGATATAGTAATTAACTAAATAAAGTGATGATGCAGAAGCACTGGGAATTCACCTTTTAGAAGCTCAATTCCGGAACATGCATCTTGAGGACATTTAATTGATTTTACAAATGAAACACCAAAACATTAGTTAGACATCTCTTTCTGGCCATCGCTTCCGACTCAGCAATCCCATTCTAAACTAGACAAGATCGAGAATATGAGTAGATTCTATGTAACAAAGCAGTGAAAAGAGGAATGGAAAAAGGTATTGGATAAGATAAGCCCAATGACACGTCCAGCCAATTAAAGACTTCATGGAAACTGGCTTCCACGATGATGTACGATCCATAATAACTCGCTCCCCAACACTTTCCCTCTTCTCTCTCTTCGTGTCATTGTTGGCCAATATGCCTCTGCAGGGACCCAATCAGCTCCATGAGTTATCTTCAACTCTCTCGCTCTGCGTCCTCACATGCACCGTTTCTATCTCATATGATGGAACGTGGGAGCCCGAGCCCGAGCCCGAGCCCGAGCCTGCCTCGGTGACAAAAGATAGGGTTCACGCTGTTTTGATGGCTACATTTCCCTGTTCATCTCGTGGGTCAGTTCACTTCCATGTCCCCTTCCTATATGATTAAGGTTCTATATCTCCGGGTTACCAAAAAAAAGGTTCTATATCCCCACCAAAACCGAAGGCAAAAACAGGGAGAATGTGCACAAGGAGATGCAAAATTTAAGCATAAAAGGATATGGAAAACGGAGATCATGACCTTAATAGAAGGAATATGAGATGGAAGAATTTTTGCCAAAAAAATGCTTTCATTTTCGCAGATCCAAATCGTTATCTGTGAAATAATTACATTATATTTGACTCGATAAAGAGATAAGATTTTATGATCTGATAAAGCATCCCAGTGGCTTATACCTTAGGATCTTCATAGACGTGTGGTGCTTGTGTGTGCCACGAGTTGCGATCAGATCTGTCAACCGTACTATTTCTTGCGTTAGTTACTTGTAGTTGCATGCTCTGTCTCTTTTAATTTATTTTTTTGCACAGAAAACCCACATGCGAGGTAGTTATCAGGAACAGTAGAACGAAAACGTGTTGGGACGCAGGCACATGTATGGTTCTTAAATATGATCAATCACGGTAGAAAACGGAGGCCATGGTAAAGTAAAACCTGCCATGTTTATGATATTGGTGCTCGGCAAGGCCAATCACTGTCGAAGAAGGGGAGATTTTCAAAAGAGATGTGGGGTAGTCAATTCTGTGGCCACCGAGCTGGATGCGGCAACAGGAAAAGGATGGACCATACTATATATTTCTGGATGAAGGCTAGCCCATTGAATCGGATTCCCGTCATGACCCCACAGCCTTCTAATTCAGAGGAGAGCTGGGGATTTTGTATGAACCTTTCACCCTCAGCTTGCTATCAGGTACTTTGCACGACCATATGAACAATCTCTTTTTTTTTTACGTGGGTGTCCGGACCAGCTTGCGCGTACCACGACTAATCCCACGGCTCACTGAATATCCTGTAAACCCAGTGAACATGTAAGGCACTGCGGGGGTGACAGGCATGCACGGTGAGATTTGAACCCAGGATTCAGAGGAAGAGAATAAGTCGCTTCAACCATTAGGACAAGACCTCAAGTGTATATGAACAATCTTTTGATCAAGAAGAAATCGAGTGATTCCTGCCTTGCACTGCCCAGAATGGTAAACATTTCCAATTCCATGTAATTATGCAGCCTATCCTGCTTTAGGATAGAGTTTGACATGTTTGTGTCATTCTTCTGCGTCACCACCAGAATCAGCAATCCTTTCATATAGTGTCCTTCTCTCGGCTCTCGTCTGGCAACTAGCATTGTTGATGATTTAGTTGATGTTGGTGACATGCAATCTCCGTTGATATTTTTAATAGTTATCTCCCTCGTTTCATCCTTTTCCTTTAATTAAAAGACAACCCTAACAAATCTGACCACGACATTCCTCTCCCCCTCTCTCTTTTTAAAAAAATTTAGACAGCCCCTGATAAATCCAGCGTCGATGCACATCTCAAGTGGTTCAGCTGAAGTTCTAGTATATTTGAACTTGTTTATTGAAAAGATTCTTAATTTAAACAGGTATATTTGAAGCTTGATTTAAAAAAAAAATCACGAAAAAAGGTGGAATATTGAGTTTTAATGTGTTGGCTTCTTGGCACAAGGCAGATTGTATAATGTTTTGGGTGGACAAAGATATATTGTTGTTATAAATCCTAATTGTTTAGATTAGTTACCAATTGATGAATAAGTAGGAAAGATGTGTATCTAAAAAATATTATCAGTAATTAGTTAAGGATACAGAGAGTTCGATATATCTAATTGATTAACTTTCTTGCATTTTGTTCCATTTTCCTTAGGACTTCAAACTTTGGAGGTTAGGCCTTCATATTTGGAGAGGTGTCTTTATTTATCAGCGACTAGTGTGACTATTACTAGAACATTTTGTTTTAATTTTTAAATTGTATTTATGGTTTTTTTTTAAATACTATATATTCAAGAAAAAAACAAGTACAAGTCCACTGCTTCATTAATTAGTGTCAGTAATTATGTCATGAATGTAGATTATGATTACAAAGAGAAACCTGATATAGAAGTTCCGGACCATAGGTCAACCACTTAGAATAACATATCGGACAATCTTTATTTAATAAAGCTCATTTTAGGAAAATAAATAGTAAACTAGAAAAGCGACCTCTCAATGTAATTTTTTTTTTGTCTTGTGATGTTATTTATTTATTTTAAATTATTTTAAGTTCTACAATTATATAAAAAAAGACTTTCTTAGATTGATTTTTAGGTTTAGCTATTTTAAGGTTTCTCGTTTTATCACATCTAAGATGAAGTGGTTATTCAAAAAACCATTATTTCAATGGAGTCAACTTCATAACCATCTTGAATGAATGAATATAGTAGATGCATGGTGGAAATAGTTTAAGGTTAGATAAATGATATGTAATTAGAGTTACTAGTTTTTTAAAACTAACTCTTGTATCTAATCAATTAAGGAAAATTTTTGGTGAAATGAGAGCAACGTGACACTTATTAGGAGAGTGTAAGAAAACCACAATGCAACTAGGTAATTTTAAATCAATTAATATTATATTATTGTAAACTTGTAATCTTTTATTTTCTTACCTAATTTATGTTTAATAAATTTATGTACTAGATTGCATATTTTTGGTACGATGCCTATAAACAAGCAATTAAAAAGGTCAAGTCGGATAACCTAGCAAAGTGGAAAAGCTATAAATTGAGGCATGTCATAAAGTGTAATTATGCATTGTATCAATAATTTGTAGTTTCATAAAGTTTTACAAAGCGCTCATGAAAAGATACACAAAATATAAATAAAGAAACTCATGATTTGATGAGCAAACATATCGAATGAGCAATTTTGTTTATCAACATGCAAAGCTCCTAATAAGAGCTCGTTGTTATATATTTTATTATTTTTCTTGAAGTTTTAATTATTTATTTGCTTGTTATACTTTTAACAAACTATTTAATTTACAAAAAAAAATATCTTAGGTGAGAACCAACTCCAATCGTGTTATATGAGAAAACTGAGGGATATGAGGGGAAAAAAGAAAACATTTGTAGATGCAAAAGTGGAAGTGTTCGTTGCAAGTATTGAGATAGTTATCATTGGTTTAATGTTACTTATTTGCATCAATAATATAAAATGTAATTGAATTTAGGAATGTAACTTTTTTTGTTTTTGTTTTTAAGAGATATATAATACCAATATGATTGTGAAATTTGGCAAAGAAACTTTCACTCGTTCTCCTTACCATCCTCAATTATGGTTGGACGATGTTGTGAGTGAATGGACTTGATAGGAATCAAATTTGTGATTTGCTTATAACTTCAGTCCGAGAAATAAGGGTGGCCCGCACTGTTTCAATTATAGACAAATTATATTCCGGCACAAGCTATAAATCACGAGATTTTGATAAGATTGTCCAAAAAAAGGTACAAGAACAACTGATTGTTAAGATATAGAATATGAGAGCATAACTTATACAAGAAAATAAAATGTATTGGGCTCAACTAAGTGTAGTTGTGGGTGTACCTTTTCCTCCCCCTCCTGGACGTTCTAGTTTAGAATCTTTTCTTCCCCCTCTACCCCCACCTTTTTTAGCATCTTCGATATGATGTATCATGTATATATACTTTATATTGTTGATTTAATTGTATTGTACTTGAAATTTTAATGGGTTTTTGCTTGAATTTTAATGTATTGTTCATATCTATTTATGTTTTAAAAAGGTTTGTGTATGAGACTCTATCTATCTCATCGTTGTGCACTCTTTATAAGACCTTGCTACTTAAATCTTATAAACAGGAAAACTCATAGGTTTGAGCAATTCATTTAGCATTATTCATTGTGAGGTTTGTATAAGTTAATTTTTAAGACGTTTTTTTTTGTTATGGTTGTGGGTTTAGTGTGAGCAAGCAATTGTAGGCTTAGAAATCATAATAGGCAAAAAAAAATAAAATAGAAATGTCTAACAGAATTGTCGATAAAAAGGAAATTATGTTGACATTTTCATCAAGATTTTCACCAGAAATTTCCACACCCATTATAGAAATTTTTTTGTAAGATTTACAAAATGTGTAGCAACTTGTCAACAAAATACTCTATCAGGAAATAAATGGTGATGGAATCTTGAACGGAGTAGAAAACCTGACAAGATTTTTTTGATAATTGTATTATATTGCTAATTTCATTGGTTTTTTTAATGCTGATGAAATCTTTACTATATATCGATAAAATATTTTGTTGATATTCTTTAAATTTTTGGTAGTGGTTTGTCATATCTTTTGCATAGGTAATTAAGACATACACAAATGAGATTATTTTATAGAGATAATTAAGGAAAACTAATTTGCATGCACTCATTTTTCTTCTTATAAAGGAAAAGGGTAGAAATATGAAAAAAAAAAAATATCATCACCATAAGGGATGTCACCTCAATATGTAAGGCCGAAGCTCCCTGTTAATACGTACATTTTAGATCACACCACAAATTAGCGGCCCAAGCTCAACCATACAAGGATTCTCAATCGAGTTCCCAAACAAATATTTTATTAGGTCTAATATTTATAAATTTATAAATTGAGTCCCCATATACATATTAATTTAAGAGAGCACGTGCTTTTGTATACATATATATCATATATATCTTGACAACAAAACAAATTTATGAGCTTTAACAAAAATTCAAAATTTTAGAAACCTAATTGAGAAAAAAAATAGTTCAAGCTGTATTATTTTTTAGGGGTTATAATAACCTCCAATTCTTAAGAATTTAGATATATTATTTAGATCATCTGATATTATAAATAATTTTTTAGTAGACTTAGAAATACACTCAGAGGAGAAATATTCTAATATTCAAGCTCTTACTATACATAATATTTTTTAAAAATTATCTTTTATTTCTCCTCTTTTTATATTTATCTCTTTTACATTGTAAATATTATTAATTATGTTTTCGTACAGTTAAATTTGGCGGTTAACCTAGTGGACCGATATATTCTTGTAAAAACACAAATGAGTCACCGTAGAATGACTACATTGTAGACGTTCCAAAGATCTACGGTTCACGTAGCTATATAAAGAGCGCCCCCACCCAGACTCCACAAACTTACACCCTCAGCACACTTGCACCTACCCGCTCCTTAATATATGCACGCGCCACATAAGAGAGTGCCCCCTCCCTCACCCTCTGCAACAACGTTTTTCACCTTATCAAACACTTAGGGAGTCTCGCTTAAGACAATCTCAAAACCCATTCTCGTCTACCTCTTCTCACACATGGGTAGCCACATCTTAGACGCTCTCAATGTCCGTGTCGAAGGCCAAGGTGACAAATTTCTGGTTTTTGCCCATGGATTTGGCACCGACCAGTCCGCTTGGCAACGCATTCTCCCTTTCTTCACACCATACTATCGGGTGATTCTGTTTGATCTTGTATGTGCTGGTAGTGTCAATCCTGATTATTTCAATTTTAGACGCTACACTAATCTTGAAGCTTATGTCGATGACTTGCTCAACATTCTTGACACTCTTGGCGTTGACCGGTGCTTTTATGTGGGTCACTCTGTTTCTGCAATGATCGGTATTCTGGCATCCATTAGACGTCCGGAGCTCTTCACCAAGCTTATTATGATAGGAGCATCGCCAAGGTAAAGGCTTTTGCCCAATTTTGCATTTACACACACAAAAAAAGTAGCTTTCTTTTCTATAGATATGGGCTTGATATTGATGTTTGTGTGTGGTCGATGGTTTGTTTAATTTAGCTGAGAAATTGGTTGGTTGATCAAAGCTTTTCTTGAAAATCTATTCCATCAGATTTTTGAATGATAAAGACTACCATGGAGGATTCGAGCAAGAAGAAATCGAGTCTGTTTTTGTAGCAATGGAGGCTAATTATGAGGCTTGGGTCAAGGGTTTTGCACCATTAGCAGTAGGAGCTGATGTACCAGCTGCTGTCAGAGAATTTAGCCGAACGCTTTTCAACATGAGACCAGATATTACTTTATTTGTGTCGAGGACCGTTTTTAATAGTGATCTAAGAGGGATACTAGGCCTCGTCAAAGTACCATGTTGTATAATTCAGACATCAAAGGATGTATCTGTCCCAGCATCAGTGGCCAAGTATTTGAAGAACCATTTGGGTGGCAAAGCTACTGTGGAAATGTTAAGAACTGAGGGGCATTTGCCCCATTTAAGTGCACCAGCTATGTTGGCACCGGCCATCAGGCGAGCTCTATCACGGTGAGTGACTTTCGTTTGTGTGTAGGGTTGGAGCAATTAGGCTAGGTGCTAGCACAGTACAGCACTAGTGTGGGGTCCGAGAAAATGATAATACGGGTGGAGATGTTGACACCTGGTGAATAATTTGTGGACATTAGTCCTATGATCTTTATGAGAAGGATAAGATTAGCCACGTGATAGTCACGTGACGACTTTTGCTTTTTTGTCTTCCTCTTTTTTTCTTTCTTCTTTTTGTCGCTTTATATATATATATATATATATATATATATATATATAACTTGGACAAACGCAAGTCGAAAGGAATGGAACGCCATTAATGTTTGTACTTTGCGTACTCCAAATTTTCCGAAGTTGGGATTGACTTTGCTCTTCTTGCAAGAAAAATCGCCACTTTTGTGCATGTTTCTTTCTTGAGGGTAAGAATTCAGTGTTTGATAGCCAAGGAGCGGCTCCCCACTTGATGGGTCTTGGGCCAGAGAGAGATTCTTTGTCCTTTAGCAATTGATTTGCCTGACTTTTGAGGCCGTCCATTGCTATGCGTTTTATTCCTTTATGGGTTGCTAATGTGAAGATACATGAACTAATTCAAAGTTCACGTCCGTCCTTCCTAGCTAGCCTTCTTGTCCGTTTGACATGGTGAGGACAGAGTGATCAAGTCAATAAAGAGAGAGAGAGAGAGAACTAAAACGACTGAGCAAGACCTCTTGCCTGTGGACGATGGAGGAGGAATTTGCAGCATCTTATACTTAACCATGAAATATTCATAATTATATTTCGTCTTTGCAACATCGTACCCCTTCCCCAGTTTCGAAGATTGTTATAAAATACTTGGTGGAATTTCTTTTAAGAACAAGTGGGAACTTCATATAGTAAAAACTCGATTGAAAAATGAACGTCTATCGACTACGTGATCACAAGGAATTTTCTGATTAAAAAGAAAAGGGAAAGCGTGGAAAATTCACGCAAACAACAGCTCTTTCTATTTCCCCTCTCTATAATATTTTAACACAGAGTGGTACACAAGGAGTGGAAAAGGGCATCCGGCATTTTATGCTTTAGTAAGCTTTAGCAGAAGGTAATTTGCACTGTGGGAAAGATGCCTGCCAACAAATAAGTTTCATCACTCTCGTTGTGTCTCGTTAATTGATTATTCCTTCCGTACTCGTCCTTTAACTTATTGTTTGTTTATTGTGAACCAAAGGGAGCCCGCAGGCTCTAATCATAACCGCTGCTATAGATTTAACTTTCAAGGATTCGAAAAACTAATCGATACATTTTATTTTTGTCATAATTTATTTGCCCAATTGAACTGTGAGTCATTGTCTAAACTAGTTAGTTCATGGATAATTTTTTTTGGTCTCATTTTCCCCTTATTTTTTCAATCAATGCAAATCTTATTATACCTAAAAGATCTCATAATCTTTTTATATTCATGAAAAAAGTACTTCAAAGATCAAGATTTAAATGTAAATCGCAGAGGGCGAGTTTGTAATTTCAAGATGTTAACTTAACCATTTTAAAGATTTTACCCAAGACTCTATAATTTTATTTTATTTTGAATGTAATTCAAATATATAAAGTGTGTAAGAAAATTTGTATAAATATTTTTTTTTAATTGTCTTTAGTTTCTCAACTGAAAAGCATGATATTGATAAAAAAAAAAAAATGTTTTTTTTATAAAAAAATGCGTGTAAGAAAATAAAGACTTGCCTAATAAAATATTCTCTCATAGTTTAAATCATTTTTAACGGCCCTGCTAAATACAACAACTCTAATCCTGAGATAATTATCTACGAGTACCAGGCCTATCTATCATCGTGTCCCCTGGGGCAGCCCAATTTAAAACATGAAATAGAATAATTGGGCCTCTTCGCAATTTTGATGAGATATTCAGTGAGAGGAAGTAGTTTCAAATTATTCAAGGGTAATGCGAAGGGCAGCTGATCTGGCAATCGGCAGTCGCTCTTGGACACTCGCTTGTATATGGAGACACCTTTATTTTAGGAACTGCTGATTGAGGATTTCCGCCTTTGTCTCATTAATAACTTTGAAAGTTCTGATTAATGACTTTGTTTCTCATTAATCGGCAGTGTCTCATTAATGACTTTGGTTTATTTCTGATTGTCTCTTTCGTCAGTTTTCAGCTTTATTGCCTCAAATTCATTGCTCCTTCATTCATCATCATAGACTGTAATTTTGTAATTTCTCCGTCAAATCAAATTCAAAGTTCTCTTTGATGTTAATCTCTCTTTATGGGCATGTTTCAGGTGAGCACCTATCCTAGAGATCAATCAATTACCCCCTCCTGCTTTGTGCTTATTATTGTAAGTCTTGATCTCATGAAAACAGAGATTTTTTTTATATATCTAATATAAAGATAGTCTCGACAACCTTTTAATAATTTTATTAATTATACGTGCAGCACCATTCCATTAATCTTTTTTCAAGAGGTTGAAACTTTATATTCATTCAATATTATATATTTTTAATTATTGATTTTTTTTTATTGTTATACACGATTAATTTATCATTCTCCTATCATAATCATAATCATTCTTTTATTTATGACCGATTACAACTCATCATAATACAGTTTATTTCATGTAACTTTGTAATTTATTAGATTCGGTTTAACATTTTCACACCATATTTTCTTTCACTATAAATATAATATAAACTAAGAGCTCTTTCGGTTTTTTTTTTTTGTTTAATCGTTTTCTATTGCTTTGTTACTTTAGGAAATGGCATCCTTAACTGATGAATCACCAGCAAATACCATGGGAATGTCTAGCTTATCGTTTTCTATATGCACAACATGTTCTTATAACATGATCTAGGGTATATTTTATCGTTTTCTATATGCTGAATAAGTTATTCAATAATTGTTTCTGCCTTGAGCTATAGTTCAAAAGGATTTGGTATATTTTCCCCCAAAAATGAATTTTGTTAGTCTTCATAAAAAGTAAGCTTTTCTTTTTTAAAAAAAAAGAACTTTTTTTCTTGAAATGGGTTCCTAGGTGGTCTCACCCCCGCTATCCTCCCCCCCCACCTCAGAGATTTATTATGGTCTTTCATTAACGAGTACATATAATTGTACTTCAGGCCTATCCATAGCATGTTTGATTTGATCATTGATGGCATGCTTCCACAATCTGCATCGAGCACGTTGAAGTATATCATGTAGCAGCAACTGGTCCCCTTCACCAAGTGACATGTTCCCAACACCACGAGTCCAGATTCAGAGTCTTTAAATGGTTCTTGATAAAGTGTTCATCGAACTCTGGTCAAATCTAGCGATGGTTGATAAAGCAAGCACGCATCTTTCAGGTAAAAATAAAAAAAAAATGGAAAGTTCATATTTCTCATTGGAAGTAAAAAAGGTTTTGCTCCAAAAAATAAAAACTTGCACCAGCCGGGAATCGAACCCGGGTCTGTACCGTGGCAGGGTACTATTCTACCACTAGACCACTGGTGCTGCTTTGATTTCGTTGGTCTTCACATCACAATTTAAATATTACTTCTTCCATTCAATTTTTTCAAACGTAAGCAGGTGTGGTCAGCAGTTTTTTTTATCTTAAAACCGTTAAGTTTTTTACTTGCAAAAAAATTCGGAGGATTTGAAATACGTGCTCTATTTTTCACTTGGTTTTTTGTTTTCCAGAATATATTAATATTCTAGATAAATTATGCTAATTTTAACGGAATGCATCATATTTGAACAAAAATCGAATATGCTTTATTGCACAAAACTCTTTAGCCGGGGCGCAAAAACCAACCCAGCTTAGTAGGTTAATCTAAAGATATTTTATTTGGCTACTTTTCTTGCTCAGGTTTTAAATTGAACAAGAAAAGAACTGATTCAGTGTAATTTAATTAACCCAACATGTCTGAATGAGATCCAGTTGATATAGATTCTATACAAAGAATTTTAGATACAAGCACGCAGACTTTTCAGCAAGATCCCGATGATGAGAAGCCTCATACTACACTGGAAAAAAAACATAAATCCAGTTCACAAATTAGTTTGTTTGGCTAATCTGGGGAAAAGCAAGCTGACACAAAAGTCAATCCATGTAAAAAAGATAAATAGCAATGGTACTTGAAGAAGAAGAAAATGGAGAATAAAGTAGGAAGCGACATTATTGATTTATAATAGGATTCTATAAACAATAACCCTTGGAAATTAATTTTGGGTTTTTTTAGGAGGGACAAGTCGTATTTGAGAAGAGATTTATGATGTTTGTGCTATATTATATACAAGCTGTATTTTATTTTCATCTAAATTTAAAAGTTGCTTTGATCAATGATATAACGAAGTATAAAATTCAATATTAAAAACTCGGTATATGGCTTATGAATATCTAAAAACAAAAGAGGTTTCATTGAAAGGTATGGATCCAATGTCTAGTTTATTTGATGATATATGTCTTAATTATATAGACATAAAAATACTCTTATAAATGGAGAGTATTTAATAATGTACTAGTTAAACACAAGTTATTATTGATTAGCTAGATAAATTTTCAAAATAAAGTCAACTTAATGAATTCAAAAATATAAAATTAAGTGATAAAAAAAACACATGAATATAAAATGATTAATTGAAATAACTATATGTTTAAATTTAAAGGCTTTTATGATAAAATTGAAAAAATCCAACTAGCCTAGGAACAGAGCTTTTGAGTTGGATAATCGCTTAGTTAATTAGTCTTAGCAATCTCATTAATTCTTCCTAGTTAAAGTGATTGATAGTTTATACTTGATACTCGGTAAGTCGATATAGCATGTGGCTAATATCTGCCAAGGATTCCCTATGTTAAAGTTGAGGACGTTTTGATTTTTAAATAAGTATCTTTTTAGAAATAAAAAAATATAATAATATTCTAGAGAGGGATGATTTGAAAAATATATATTCAGTAGAAAATAAAGATTGTAAGCCTTTGTTATTAAGGTCTCATAATATATTTATAACCCATGAGTTTTTTTTTTGTGAAAAGGAATGAATGAAGTATAATTTCATTTTTATAATTTTTGAGTTGCATTATAATATTTATTTTGCCTATTTTATCCAGTCATGTCCGAGCTATGGTGACAAAAATCATTGGGCTCGACATTTTTATGAAACATGGTTTAAACCCACCCTATTAACCTAGTAATGCACTAGGCTAAGTTACTATGCTTGCAACACCTGCCATACCTAGAAAGTGCTTGGGTGTGACAGATGGTGTTAGACCCGGCGTTTAGGCTTAACGCACTGTCAAACCCAAGCATTGGGTCTAACACCATCTGCCACACCGAAGCGCTAGGTCTGGCAGATGCTACCATTATAAACATGAGTTTTGACAACTCCAAACCTAGTAATATTAGGCCAATGCTTGGAGTTATTATACTGTCAAGTTTAATTATAATTGGGTCTAGTTAGTGTTAGACTGAACTTATCCAGACCCAATCTTAATTGGTTTTGGCTTTAGTTAAACTCAATGCTCCTTTATCAGGATACATTTATGTTGATGCATGCAGCTCTAACATATTTGAGAATTCAAGAAATTCAAGAAAATTATAATATATGTAGAGCCCAATCTTAATTCGTTGTTTTTTTTTTTTTCTTTTTTAAGATATACTAATAAAAAATTTAAGTCTCTTGCGAGGCAACCCAGTACGCGTACACGCTCCTTTACCATATCCCCAATTTGATCGATTAAAATTATAAGATTTTCGAAGCAGATTGCATTGAACTGCATTGGCATTCCAAAACGTGACCAAAGCAGGCTCTCTCGATCGTAAACAGTTAAAGATGAACACGATGGCAACATAAAATCAATTTCCGAGTAGAGTAGCGTTCCCTCGGAACCGCCCCCCATTCTTTTTTCTTTGTTTTATTTACTCCATTTATCTGTTTTTTCTTTTTCGAGTTGCTTCCTTCCCCTGGCAGCCGTAGCTACTGGCTACTTTTATGATGGCATCATCCCACCAATTTCTACACAACCGACGAAGTTTCACGTGTCATATAATGGTCAATGCCGGTGGCTTTGTGGCTCCATATTTTGCATCGCAATCGAGTATAGTGTGAACGCTACGCTACGTGTCCTATAATTTTGTTTTTCTCCTAAAATTGGTTCGAGTAGCCTTTGACCTTCTACACCCTTGACTGGAAACCAAGTTGCTCTTTCGAGTTTACCTCATTTAAATACTTATTCCAAGCCTTTTAATTATATATTAAGGGATTTGAGTCCTCTAGTTTAACTTAAGTTATCAATTCCATTTTGATAAGTATTTTGTATTTTTAATTAGAATGGAATGTTTCAGTTTCAGAGTATTTCAGCGTGTCGTTTCGAGATTGTACTGTTCATATTCAAGATAAATTATGCAATACAAACACAATGCCAAACAAATATAATTTTAAAATTTAAAATATTTCTAAATAGTCAAGATTAAATATACATTTAACTTAAAGTAATTCAACTTAAACAAAATATCAAAATATTATGAAAGTAAAATGTTTTAACAAAAATATTTTAAATATAAAGTTAAGTCAATGTTATCAAGTGGCTAATGGAATCTTAAGCATCTCTTGTTTTGCTCAAATTCCTACAAAGTATAAACATGAAAAAAAACAACATGAATATATACTATATATATCAGTGATAAATCTAATTTTAAAAAATTAATATTATTGTTAATAAAAATAGTAATAATAATTTTCAACATTATTATTAATATCATTACTATTGAAAATAGCAATGAAAAAGAGTTTTTTATAATTGAGTGATTTAAGTAATGAAATTGAGTAAAGTTCAATTTGATTCAATAGCTTTTCAAGAGCGGAATGAAACATGTAGAATGAAACCAGAACGTTTCGGGCGGAATTTAGCCGAAAAATCCGGAATGAATCGAGATTTAAAATGAGATAAAATTTGTCCCGTTTTGTTCTGTTTTTTGAACTGGTATGGAATATTTCGGTCATTCTAGACGAAACGAAATGAATTGATAACCTTGGTTTAACCATGTTAATGGTTCAATTTTTTTAAATAAATTTACAGACGACGATAAGAAGGAAAAAAATTGTTCTATTTCACTTGACAAGTCAGATTAATTTAAACTCATATGTCACTTTGCTCCACTAGTTCATAATTTATATATTATGACAAACGGAAACCTCTCTGATTGAGCAACAGAGATGGATCCCTCGAATGTGAACTACAAATTAAAGAAATAAGTTTTAAAATGATGTTATTCCACTCAACATGATCAAATTGAATTTCTGGTTGGGGCTCGGTGATGATAACCCCCGCATTTGTTAAGTGACCTCTCCAGTTAAATGTATTAAAAACTGCATCAGCTGACGCGACAAACTCCACTCTCTGACTGCATCTCTCGCTTTCAACATCACCAAATAGCCCTCGGAGCCATCCCTTATGACCTGCGGGATGCACAAATAATCATGATCGACTCCAATAATCCCTATTTCTTTCGTGCTCTACGTCTGTCCGTTGTCGAAAAATAGAACCTTTGACCCGCACACCAACTTTGATTTTTATTTTATTTTTTATATTTTTTTTTTTCTTTAAATATTTTTTTATTTATAATTTACTTTCATAATTAATTTTACTTTTTATAAAATTACCATAAGTATCAAATAAATATTCTAGTTATTTTATTAGTGATTTGTTTTATAAATATTTATTTTTATTATTGTTTTTTCTAATGGTATAAATAATCTTCAAACTTATCAACTCGATTGAGTTATATCTAGTTAATTTTTATACTATTTTTACTAAAAACATGTTAACAAAGGTTTTTTTAAAAAATCTATTAACCCACAAGTGCAGTGGAGCGCAATCCAACTAGCTTAGTTACATTCTAAATTGGGTTATAGTTACCACTAATACCAACCACTAAAGTATAATTAGTAAGCTTAATGGATCGGAAAAGTGCCCCGTTCCAAAAAGCAGCCTCACACAGGAAAGATTTAAAAGAAAAAAATTGTGATTATCAGGAAAGGCAAACAACCCAGATGTGAGTGCTAGCCCTCCAGCCGGCAAACCTGGGTCCCAGAAAAAAAAACGCGGCCTACCGCCATCATAACTAATAAACATTTGATTCTATTTGGCAATAAAAGAGGGGCTGTAATACCCAAAATCAACGGCTTTAATTTGAACAAAAATGCTTGAAGACTCTTACCTTGTCCACGAGTTCCTCGTGGTCGTGGGAATTGTTGAGCGGGAAACATCAGCGACTCTTCGACAGCTCTTGTAACTCTCCCTCTCGATGTGTTGTTAATTTATATACCACATATCATTCATTATTATTTTAATGGAAAGAAATATACAATAATAAATTAGGTAAGAGACAAGGTACCAAAACACAGTTTTAAAATCCGCAAAAGCAACACCCAAAGGTTGGCAGGGATTTTACAAGCTCCCAGTTACAAAGATATTTACAGTTTGTTTTTCTTTCTTAAAAGCTATGCACTGTATAAATGTATGATTACACATGGGCATGTGGTAGGGACATTCATACTGACACATCTGACGTTTTAGCAGCGGCGTTACCGGATCTTAGTTGCCGTAGAAGCTCTATCAATGCCTCCGCCTGTCCGCACAAAACGACATACCAATACCCATTAGACACAATAATGCAAAATTGAAAAATAAAGACACTGAGCTACGGAACGTATACTAGCGGCGTACCAAATATCTTAGGATTTACTAAAAGTAATAATAAATGTAATATATTTGAAAATATCCTTTCGAAACATTTAATAGCTGGTGTCATGTATGAATAGAATTCAGTGATTATATTGTTCCAAAAACTCATTTTAAGTAAGATATTTTTAGATAAATACCTCTATTTATTTACGGGCAGCAGTTCAGAAAATAAAAACCAATTTCTTCTACTTTTTTTTTTTTACAATAAAATTTGTTTTTTTTTTTTACCAAAAAGAGAGGTGAAATTAAATAATTGACTGACGTGGCCAAATAATGATCTCTCGGCTTCAAAACATAGCCAACAAAACGACATTGATTTTCAAAATTAGCCTGCCACGTCAGTTGCACCGGCAGACATGGACTTAACAATGACGCTCACCTTCTGCTTGGCACGATGAGTGCCGGATTGTGACAAAGCCACCAAGGGAGGAATCGCTCCTTCTCGAGCAACCATAGAGCAATACACCATGTTATCTTCACAAATCTGCAACAGTATCGAAACCGCAATCTCCTTTTGCCTCTGGGACCCAACTTCAACAATCTCTACCAGAACTGGAATCCCTGCTTCTTCAACAACTGCGGTTTTCGCTTCAGGAACCGTAACCAACATGCTCAAAACAAACGCTGACTTGTCCACCATGTTTGACTCGAAATCAGCCATTAGCTCCACTAGTGGCTTCATGATCCCAGCTTGGACGGCCCTGATTTTATTCTCCTTAACCGAGCACAGCAAATATAAAGCAGTTGCTGAATCTTTTTTCCCGCGAAATCCTCCGGTTTCGAGCAGGCATACCAGAAGAGGAATCGCTCCTGACCGGCCGATTGCGACTTTATTCTCTTCCATTTGTGATAAACGAAGTAAAGCACACGCAGCGTTCTCTTTCGCCGTCGATGTCCCTGTTTTCAGAGCCCTAACCAATGGCTTAATCGCGCCTGATGAAGCTATCAATCCTTTATTCTCATCACAGAGTGATAGATTCAAAATAGCAGTGACACCGTACTCTTGAAGCTGAGAATCAGACGATGAAATTAGCGAAATTAAAGGCTTGATTGCACCAGCTTTAGCGATTTTGAGGCGATTCTCTGGTTTGTTCTTGGCAAGGAGTCTGATCTCCATGGCAGCTTGTTTTTGCTCGTCAATCGAACAGGACTCAAGATCCGATACCAGTTGGCGTATCAGATCATCGGAATTATCCGCTGCACAGG
The DNA here is from genome assembly GCF_005239225.2 of Populus alba. Taxonomy (NCBI): domain Eukaryota; kingdom Viridiplantae; phylum Streptophyta; class Magnoliopsida; order Malpighiales; family Salicaceae; genus Populus; species Populus alba. The sequence goes on along the minus strand of NC_133285.1, from coordinate 5,218,227 downwards.
ATAGTAATAATCTTCGACTCTGAGACGCCGAAGCAGGGAACTCTCCGGATTTGTCGCTGTTACAGTCACTGAAAGCTAAGGAATCGTCGTTAACACTCAATTCACTAATGCTCCTCCCCATATACGTGAAATTAGCAGAATTCTTCCTCTCCATATCCATAATTCTGGCATAAAAATTCGGGATGGATTAGGATTGGGTCAGAGATGAGGATATTCGGGTTGGGTTAGTGTGGCTGGGTTTTGTTCGGGGATACTGGAGAGAGCTAGGCCAGTCAAGACAGAAGGGAAGGTAATAAGAGAGGAGAACGGACAAGCGGGCGTGGGTGATTGGAAGCTGCGCTGACACGTGCATATTATTGAACACCCCAAATCCGAGGCGGGTCCGAGCACGTGCGAAAGGTCAATCTTTAAACGCGAGCATGGAAGGAAGGTTCGCTATTCGATAAAGCTCTTGGTTTTTTTCTTTCTATAAATGATAATAAAAAAGCTTTTGGAACCTTTTTTTTTTTTAATTTGAGTTTTGTGTTTTGGTTTTTTTTTTGGACAAATTAGATGATTAACATTAAAAAAAAAGGAATTAACTTAACAACAATAAATTTTGGTGAAATAATATATTTTTGAAAGTCACATAATTATGATATTTAATTAATGTTGCGGTTAAAATATAAGATATATAATTGATGTCACGTTTCTCAACTACAATAATTAATTGATCTAACGTTGTAAAACTGCAACGTTAATTAAATATTAGGATTCTTATCACGACATCAATTAAAATCTAGTATTCATTCCAAAATTCCACAAAAAATCTAGCAACAAATTTCCACCTAATTCTAAATCTAACAAAAAATAGTTCTTATGTGGTTTATTATTTAGTTTGTTGATCTTACATTTAATTTAGTTAATGACTTTAGAAGATTAAAAAATTTTCTAATTTTAACAAAATTTGGCTAGAGTTTCTTATATTTGGAAAATATATCTAAAATTTTATCCCATTAAAAAATACCTGTAAAAAATCATAATAATCAAACACAATAAATTTTCACATTTCATAATCATAAGTAGCCACGGGGATGCAAATGAATAAACATGTATACATGCAAAATGAATCTTAAATGCTTTAATAAAACAACATTTTAGTAATTGAAATCCCAAAATATATCAACATAACTCATATATCTAATGTCTTATCATCTTCATTGTCACTGGGCTTAAAATAGCCAAATCTATATTGATCAACAAATAAATTGTCAAACATATATCATTAATCATTTATAGCAATCATCCAACAATAAACTATTTTTCCATCCATTAATTGACTTTGAAGGACAAACATATTGTGAGGACTTGTAAAGATTTTGATGAACTACTCACATTCAAATACCATCATGTTCAATCAACTTTAGATGAAAGAATCAATCATTATATTAAAACTCCCATAAAATACAATTGATATAGGATAATACACATGTTCACCAATTTGACACTTCTATTTTATTTCAACATCAATATTCATTATAGTTCCACCCAAGTCCATAACAATTAGTTGCTTTAATTTCCATATATGATTTGCCTAAATTACCAATTAACATCAAACTGCTCCTGTCATTATATACGATACTATTATTCACATGAGAAACAATATTGTTACTATAATGATATGATATAAATATGTTATATGATATTTTATAAGAAAAATAAACAAATAGAATTATGGTCAATTGAATATAATTTTAACTAAATTATATTTTCCTAACCGTAACTACCAAAATTTATAACAAATTCAAAAAAAATTCTAAAATTTAATCCAAAAGCATACTTGAACAAATATAAACATAATTCATGATATCAAATCTAATTGATATTTTCATAAATCAAACCCAAATTCATAGCAAATTAAAACTATTAAAAAAAATACCAAATTCAACAACTTATCTGCGATTTAATGCAGCATGTAATTCATCATAATTCTACCATATACATGCTTTATTGCATGAAATCATTAAGTGTAGTTGATAACATTATTATTTAATTCCAACAACATATAAAATCACTAGTTCGGCAACTTATCCAAAACTCAGCGCAACACATAATTAATTGAAATAATTAATTTAACTCATTTTCATGTTCAACTATATCAAATCAATTATAGTAAATAATATTTATAGCTAATTTATTATTAATTCAACGAATCCTGAATTCAACCTACACTCTAAACAATTATTTCATTTTAACTAAACCAAACACAAATTTATAGAAATGTAGTATGTTTACCTTATTTGAAGGACTAGAAAAAGATTGGGGTGTTGAGGACAAAGATGGCAGTTATAGATTTTGAAAAGAAAAATGTTATAAAATGCTTGAAGACTAAGATAGATTCGATTATTGGGTGTTTTAAGGGGAAAAAAAATAAATGATTGGTAGGACTTTTAGAGAGATTAGGGTTGGGAACGTCGGTTTTGAGAGGGAGAGAATGAGATTTTGTTTGTCATGTTCTTTCATTTAAAAAAAGATTTAAATTTCATGACATATTATGCTTTTGAAGCATGACATATTAAATTGTTGCGTATTTGAAATGCAATATGTTTAATTATTGCTCTTCTAATGTGCAAGAACTATTTTATTGTGATTGGAAATAGTGATATGTAGTAAAGTTGACGCTTTAGAGGCGCAACATATTGAAAATATGTTATTTTGCTAAAATATTTTCAAATAGTGTCACTCTACTAAAAATTTTAAATTATTATGTTAATTTTTTAAAAAAATCCCCTCTTTTTTTTTTTTTTTTTTTTTCCTGTCTTTGAGTGATGGGGACATGAGGTTTAGCATTATTGTACATTAGTTAATTGGGTACCTTTTGGCATTTTTAAGTAATTTTTTTTTTTATTGTTGTGCATAGTTTTTATTTAAAATGTATTAAAATAATATATTTTTAAAATTTATTTTGATACTATCATTTCAAAAATATTAAAAAAATATCAATTTAATATTTTTAATATAAAAAATATTTGAAAAATTGAAGCACTGATGCCAAACAGGGACATGGGTGCCACGTTAGGGAATATTTTGGGAAAATTCTTTTGTTAATTGCTCGTGCTTTCATCGAACATGGAGCGTCCATATAGGTAAGGCCAGGGCATGCCAACGACAAACTCCTCTGGGTTCGTCTAAAAAAATGGAGGTCTTGCCGGCTGTTTGGATCGTGAAGGTAAATGGTGAATTAGTTTATTGCGGTTAGTTTTTCTGTCTGATTTGTTTTGTACACGTGTCGCCATTATATGAGATCCAGGTGAAGAAGCCCAAGAAAAACTTTATTTTTTGAAATCTGCTTGCTTATTTTCATAATAATATTATGAGGTTTGTTTTATAATTATTTGTTTTAATATGTTCTTGAATACATAAGCCAGCGAAACACGAGAAAGTTAGGAACCTTGCCTAAATGATTAGCCATGGACACTTGGACTACCAATGAACCGCTTTCCAATTTTCAAGTTTAGATAATTTTAATATGCTCCACTAGTTTGCATGCAAGCAAATATTCTTGAGATCGTTGCGGAGGAACCACCGGATCTTTCATGGCGGGCTTAGGCCCTGAGGTTTCATTCTGCTACATTCTTAACCCACCCATCTTCAAACTTATAAGTAAATTTGGGAAAATTGGGTCAGAGGCCCGGTTTCCTGGGCGGGTCCAATGACCATATTGGGGTTTCTTTCTAAGTTTTGCCGATTTTATTACTTTTAGGTGTAAATATTTTTTATTACCTCATTCAATCCAAGTTTAAGTTTAGGATTCTCTGCTGCCAAGCGGACAGCCCACAAGGAACTCATTTGCACAAAATTGATGACATTGGTTAGAAAATTATGACACTACTTTCCATTACAAAATTCTATAGCCATCATTTCATCTTTGATATTCGATATTCTAGGCGTTGCCGTTACTAGATAATTGTCCCGTTATTTATGATGAGTTGGACATAAATCATTTTAACGTAGTAGATTAATTTTAATTTTTTTTAATTGGGAGTTGAGATTTGTAACACCAAGAAGCATCAGTACTGAATAGTTTGTTTAAGGATGTAATGGAAACATCACAAACCATGGCGATAATATTTGCAAGCTTGAAACACGGCAACATTGATGAAGTGTTCTCTTTTCTCTTAGTAGGGTTGGCAAAGGAGATTCAGTAAGGTTTTCCTGTTTACATAACCTGAATCAGCTGAACGGAGGTGGGAGAGATGAGTCGTAGGTTCTTTACTAATGAGAACACTTTAACTGTTGGATGTTCACTTTGTTGTAGGAATGATGCAATCAATTTCTTTTGTATTACTCTAATTTTTCTCTGGTAAACTACATATTTTGATACAGGAAAAATCAGCTGCAGATTTTTCTAAAGTGTTATACATGTTTTTAGGTTACAGATAGTCCAAACCTTGTGAAAGTTGGACTAATGAGTTTATAATTACATATATTTGTGTTTTTATATTTTCATGCATTCATTGCCATAAGCGTTGGCTAAACCTAGCTACCATGCATGTTATCTGTAGAAAAATGCTACTTTTGGTTTAGATGATGGCATGAATTATGAATTGACAATAAATTATTATATTTTTTAATTTTTTAATCTATTTTATTTAGAATTATAATTTATATTTTAGCCAACTTATTAAAAAACCTAATTGGTTATATACATAAGAACTATTAGTCAGAAAATAAAATAGAATAATTAATTAAGTGTGATTTAATTATAAATAAATTTTAGAAATTGAGAATTATAATGTAATTAAAATTGTGAATTATAATTCTAGACCTATGAACAATAACTAAAGACTTGATTGAATAAATTTATAAAACAAACCTAAAATAATATATGTGATATTATTTAAGAGGCAAATTGATATTTTACTTTTATAGAGTTTTTTAGGTTTTTTTAATAAAAAAAGATTATGTCTCTTATTTTTTCGAAGATAAAGTGGAGTACAATACAGAAATACCTAAAACACAAAAGAAAAAAAAACTAGAACTTGAAGGTAAAACAATTCATCTTTCTCTTAAAAGGGTTTAAAAGATTTTTTTTCACTTGTGGTAAGTGTGGATTATCATTAGGGTCGGACACTTGAATAACTTGTGGCTTGCAACAACCCAGTTTTGAAGTAATTATTTAAAGCTGAAAAGAACATCTGATCTTCAATTGATTTTTCTATAAACACTAAATAACCCTAGATTTATTTAACAGGATTATAGAGACTCCAAAAAATATTAAATTTTATAATTTTCCTCTTCACGTATATATTTTAAAAAACCTAACCCTAAGAATTGTAGTTCAACTAATAAGGTCCTGCGCTTACTTTCTAGAGGTCACCATTTCGAGTACCACAAATCTCAGAGTCAACAGAGACTTATATGGTCATTAACTTTAGGATTTTAGAGAATTAATCGATGTACATGTAAGTTAATCCGGATATATTTTTTTTTATTAAAAAAAAAAACCTAATAAGTGCTGATTTTAAGTGAATTAAGCATGCTTGAACCGTCAACATAATGGAAATTGACGAGGGACAGTTGCAATCAGCGTTCGGATTGCATCTATCAGATGGAGTTTTCTCAATTTTTAATGTGACGACCTACTAAATCCGCTACAGCGGAATTATATACATATATATATATATAATTCTAATGATTATGACGGCACACGAACTATTTATATTATAGTATCAACAACTTTTTCGAATTTTTTTTAGTTTTAAAATAATGTTTTTAGTATTTTTATATTTTTTTGATATTAAAAAATAAAAAAATATTATTTTAATATATTTTTAAATAAAAAATATTTTAAAAAATAAACTCTACTGTACTTTTAAACAAAAACTTTCCTGTAGTGGTTAATGGTTATAAGAAAAAAGAAGCATCGTAGACTATACGGTGTTAGACAGGTTTTAAACCTTAGGAGGCTTCGAATATAAACAGATGCATCCGTCCATACACCAGTGAGACTTTGTGAAAGTGATGATAGAAAATGAAACAAGAATAAAACAAAGCATATTTGAACTTTCTTAATATCTAGATGTCTTCATCTTGAGAATTTTCCAAGGCAGGACTATCACTAACAAAACATTTAAACAATTATCAAAAACACAAAATATACTAGTGATATTACTCTGCATCCGCTCACAATTTACTATTTATTAAAATAGTATAATTACAAATTTGCCCTCATAAAAAAACAATAAATTAAGCTTTGAATGTAACATACTGTATTTAGTATATTGTATAGGGTTATATTTGTCATTCTATTTTTTTCTCAATAAAATTACTATTTTATCCTTGGAATACAAAACTCCTATGCTTTTGGCTCACGGGTGTTTTTGTATTTTGGTGCCCTTTTAGACAAAAAAAAAAAACCTCTTCCCTGGTAATTTAATATTGGTTTTGTTGTACATTTTGAGATTTTTTAAGGACATTATTGTAATTAATATATATTAAATATTATTTGAGAAAGAAATATTCATTGGCATATGCCAGCATGTGAGCGACCCACATGCTATTTAGAAAGTATATGCAAATTTGATCAGCCACCAAAAATAACCTTCAAGATCGGCTTTTAAAAGATCCCAGCACCCTCTACATATTGATGTGATGTGTGTATCAACATTGCCATTAGTTTGGTGTCGGAGTCTATTTCATTTTTTTCGCTTCTTCTCTCTCTACCTTGAAATTTGCACCACCTATGAAAACTTCAAAGCCCTGAAATTATTTTTTATTTTTTTAATTTTTTTTTTCAATTTCACATGGTTCCAAATGTTTTTTAATTTTGCTCCTCTGTAATTTTTTTAATCTTTCAAATCTGGTCTTCATTAGTTTAGTTGCTATTTATTTTGTTTGGGATCATTTGTTTAATTTGTTTTTACAAATTTCATCCTCATTGATTTTTTTCTATCAAAATTTATCTTCATTGTTTTTGTTCCCTTTTTTTTTCTTATGTAAGTTTTTTATTGATAATTTTTTCATGATTTCATCATTTAAAATTAAATTTGTTTAAATTTAATCTTCTTAATTGGTCTAGAACTAGGATATCACAAAGTACAGGTTTTAGAGATTATACTAGATTTAGGAGGTTCTTCAGTATTTTTGGTTTTTTTTTTTTTTTTTTTTTAAGATGATGTTTTTTTTTTTTTTTTTTTTTGAGCAATTTAATTTTATTGGGCTAACCCTTTATAGTTTTTTTTTTTTTTTTTTTTTTTTTTTAATTTCACCCCATTTGATAAAAGTTAGTATAATCAATGGACAAAAGCTTTGCTTAGCGAGGTACGTGCTGACATTGCACGGTTACACTAGACAGTAGTTAAAGTCGGCTATGGCATTGCTCCAAATATCAACTGCTAGTTTTGTCATATTGTGAGCCTTTCCGCTCCAACTAATATTCAATGGACGTTGCTGATATTGCCTATTTTTCTGCAATATATGTATCCATAACAGCCATCCCTTTTACGGCAACACAAAACTCAGACTCCTGAATAGAAACAGAATCAAATCCTAACGCAACAAATTTCAACGCCACGAACTTTATTTAGAAACAAGCAGAATCTGATAAGTTACAAAAGAAAGTACCATTCCAGGAAAAATAAAATAAATAAACACCCTCACACATAGACCAAGAAACACTAACAGATGCCTTAAACTGTAGCATACAACTCTGGAACAAAAGAAAACCACCTGAAGCCACAGCTCCACTTCTCAGGCAACGAAGGACATTTAGGGAGCCAATGCCAAGTCCTCTTTGACACCTTGCAATACAATATCTCTGGCCAAGTATAGCAGCAGACACAGATCATCCCCTGATGCCAAAAGCAATAAACACGCTCATAGTTGTGGTAACATACTGAAACAAACTTCTTACACATCAGTTCAGGCAAGCTTTCAGCTTCAATCCAGTTCCTTCCACCACCCAATTCCCACAATTTCATGCTCCTTGAAATCCCATTTCTCCCAACCCCACCAATCAAATACAGCTTATTTTCACCATCACTCACCAACCTAACAAATGTTAGGTCCCCTGGCAATTCGTTGTCTAATCGCTCCCACCTACCACTCTCCAAATCGAAGCACACTATAGAAAATGGCTCGGAGGTGGTAAAATACAATGACCCATTAAAGAACACGCCTTCTTGACGATAATTATCGCCTAAAATTGGCTCAAAGCGATCAAACTTTTGCCAAGAATGAACTCTGGAATCGTAAACAAAAACAGAATTGGAAGAGAACTTAGAGCATAGCACAAAAATCTTGTACCCAAATGGCATTGACACGAAGGCAAGTGACTCAAAAGCAAAAGGGTAACTTGGGAATTCAACAATCCTTGAAGATTTAGCCAAGAAGTTGCACACAAGAAAAGACTTTGAACTAGGAAGAGAGAAACAAAAGAGCCCGTTAGATGATGAAAGAAGAGAACAAGATGGGGAGCCATTAGAACCGGTAACGGGTAGCAAAAAAGACAGTGATAAAGCTAAGTGGCGCCAGGAGCCAATGATAGAATCATATAAAGGGTACTGGTGGTAAAACTGAGGGTGAGAAAGCAAGAGAAAGGAAGAGAAAGGAGAGCCACGAGTCGTGTGTTTGGACATGAAAGAGGGAGAAAACGTAAGAGACTTGAAACGCTTGCAAGTTGATCTCAAATTCAAGAAAGTTTTTAAAGGTAGGCAAGATAGAACATGCTCCAGTAACTCCTCCGGTAGACGGCTCCAGATTGCAGGATCCATTTCGGGTAACCTTGATGGAGACTGTAGACTCTTTGGCGTCATGGATTGGAGATCTTTGCCGGAGGCTAAGCTAATCCCACTTTGTTTAGTGTTTTTGAACTGAAACGGGGGCTAAACACACGGACGTAAAGGCACAGTGTTTAAAAGTTGCATTCTAGATGTGGGTGGCGTGTTCAATTCTATAATGTCTCTGGCAAGTGACAAGAAAGAGAGATTGACTTTAAAAGTTAGTCTGATCAATTGAAAGCACCGGTCAAACAAGTGATTGGCTGAACCAACAAGTGGGTGTTTGGTTTTGGGCTTTTAGCAGCAAGTAGGCTTTTTTATTTTATACTAATTTGTCCTCAGTGCTCAATAGAATACAATTGAGGGGGGAAATATCATCACTGGCAATGTTAGATCGTCCAGTTCAAAACGTTTTTTAGAAATCAACCATTTCCTATCTCAGATTTCCCCTTATTTTTTAAATAATATGATGTTTCCGTCAACAATTATTGTTGGTAATTGATAAAAAGAAACAAGTAGTTCATTTTTAATGATTTCAAGAAATAATTATGAGAGATGTAGCTCAACTGATCAAACTTTAGATTTGCTTTTTAAAAATAATCAGTTCGAGTCTTTCAAATTTTAGAACTTTTGAAAGCTTACATAGGCTTCGTTTGTTTGCGGGAAAGTTGTTTCTTTTTGGAAAGTGAATTTCCGGGAAAGTGAATTCCGGGAAAGTATTTTTCCGATGTTTGGTAGTGTTATGAAAAATGAACTGGAAAATAATTTATTAATGAATTAATTTTTTTTCAAGTTTATCTAATATATATATCAAATATTTAATATAAAATATTTAATCACTTGCAATAAAAAAATAAAATCTAAAACAATAACCACCATTGACATATTAAGAACTAATTTGGGTGACATGTTAATGTGGGTGACCAAGCAACTCTGCAGCCTGGCACATTAAGAACTAATTTTCAAGAAGTTGAATAAATACTACAAAGAAATTTGAAGCATATTTATTTCTAAAACCTATATACTCTGTCTACTATGCAGCTATTCACCCTATAAATTATAAGCACATGTAAGATGATGAGACATGCACTTAGGCATGGGTTTCAGTTAGGAATCATAACCTACACAACATATTTAAGCGAACAATTCATGGATGTCAGACTAAACAAACCAACCAACTTGCTTTCCACTCCAAAGAAGTTGTTGTCATACAGTGCTGAATTTCCCCAATAAGTATTCGAGGTATAAATAAATACGCTTTGCAATCTTCTGGCCCAACTTATGTACTCTACAACCTGAAGCTTAAATGTGGTCACAAGAAGGTTCCAACATCAAGGTAACACTCTGGCATCAGCACCTAACATCCAAGCCCAGCCTTCTTAATAGACAGTAGCAGGGATCAAATAATGCATATTTACAGCCCAGATATCCACAAGAGTCTGAAGACCCTTGAACGGAAGTGAACTAGATAACCAACCCTAAACCTATTTTGCCACTTTGATCTCCAAATCATTTTGGCCTGTTGGATCCCACCTCTCCGTCCTCTCTTGCTACAGATAAAATAACCATCTCCTTCAACTTCTACAACCTCCACTTTCTCCTTCTTTCTTTTTGGGGTCTCTAAACAAAACCCCAAAACTCCCGCCACTGGTATATCTAATATTCCCGGCCTCGTCCTCTTCAACAACTTGTCAGTCTTTGATTCTAATTTTGTCTTGTTAACTCGAGGAGATAAAGGTGACTTTGGTGAGGACAGCCCCGGTGAAAACGATGATAAAAAAGACGGTGGCAACGATAAAGATGATGATGATGCCGGGGGTTGTGGACCATGGATGATGCTAGGAGATGGAGATGGCTTGCAAAATATTGAAGGAAGTCTCGGTGATTAAAATGCTGGTGAGTTTGGAATCACCAATGCTACAGTGCAGGGCATGTCTTTTTGTTTTTCTTTTTTTTTTCAAGTTTCTAGGTTGAATTTTTGGGTTTGCTGTGGTTGATTTTTCCCAAGGGTTTGGGTTTGTTGTGGTTGAATAGGTTGTCTTCCCATGAGTTTTGATTACACAGCATTAGAGCTTCTGATTGCAATGAACTTAACAGAGCATGAGAGCTTTTGGAAGATGAGAGATACTTGCAATTGATCTGCGTAAATTATTTGTTGGGGAAAAAAGACAGTATTTAGAAAAGAGGAAACATTTTTTTGTTAATAAAGAAAAGAAAAGTGTTTTCCTTAAAATGAAGAAAAGAAAACACTTTCTTTCCGTATAGCTTTATTTTTTTCATTGACTGGAATTGAGTTTCTTTTGACTGATTTTCTTTATGCTTGCCAAACATAGGAAAATGAGAAAAATGGTTTCTAGGAAAATGAATTCCTGGAAACAAACAAGGCAATAGTCGTTAATTTTAGATTCTATGGGATTAATCGAGCACGCAAACTAACTTGAATATCCACATTAATAAAAAAAATCAAACTAAGATGAAAATAATACAAAAACAATAAATCATGACAAAATTCACAATAAAAAGACTCATTCGTACACTAATTTATTTTATTATAATGCTACATTCAAGAAAGCGGGTTAAATAATGTTTTATAATTTTTTTATGTTTTTAAATTATTTTGATATATTAATATTAAAAATAATTTTTTTAAAAAATATTATTTTTATATAAAAAATATTTTAAAAATGAATTATTGTTACATTTTTAAACATCTTTTAATCCAGGAAAAAGAAAAAACCTGCTATTAAAGAGAGCACTCCTCGACACTTTTCCCCGTCTTCACGGTCTTCTATTTTTTTGGTCTCCTAAAATGGCAACTGGCCACTTAGCCACATGCAAGTCAACATGGTTTGGTATGTCCACAATGTTTAGCCATGCGCAATGCATCCCTCTAAAAAAGAAAAACTTATATATTTGTCTTACCATTAAATCTGTACAAGCAGATCAATGCATCTATAGCTTACTCGAGCACCCGTGTCCTGCTTTCCATAGATCTCGAATTTGTTAAGCTAAAAATAAAATGTAGATGCCAAAACTTTCATGTAAGTTTTTTTTTTTTTTGAGGATCGCGTCCTCCACAGTCCACACGCATATTATGGCCAATGAGCTGTGTCTGCATTTCTATTCATTGTTCGTTTAACTGAATAGAAACATTTTCATTCCTTTGACAAATTGGTCCTTAATGTTTTTTTTTTTTTTCACTTTGATCTTTTAACTCTCAATAATGTAATTTGTCCATGATCTCAACATTCCTCCACACAAATGCTTTTCGACTTAAACCTCTTTAATTTTGTTAACTCTTGAGGATGTAAACTAAATCAATAATAGTTAAATCTTAAACCATAATTTAAATTGGATATGCATCTCTTTTAAGGTTTATTTAACATGCACTTAAAGGGCGAGTCCAAATTCTTTGATATAAAAGTATATGAAACCACATTTTATTGGTTCTTGGTAGATTAAGAAAGATTTTGTAGCTTTTACTAAAAATTCTAACATATTTTAAAAACTCACTGCTCAAATGACATCTGTTGCAATTATTCAAGTTATGGCGCCATTCTCGTTTATTGGAGTCGTTGTGGATTCCAAATTTAGCAAATGACTGGCTGATTCTCCGAGTAGGGTTCTTACCGTCGGTTTACCCCGTGGGGCTAATCCGAGAACTCAGAGTTCGTCTTCACTCTTTGAAAGGAAAGCTGTTGTCTTTTGGTGGTAGGATTTATCCTATCAGGCCTTCCACTATACTATCTTTCTCTTGAAAGACATCGAAAGGTGTTGCATTTTTTTTTAAAAAAAGCCTCCCAACAGCGGCAGTTTATATGTAACAGGGTGTTTGATGAGGAAAATTTGCAAAGAATCCTCTTTCGAAGCTAAGGGATTGGGCTCTCTTGTTGGTAAGAACAAGGCACTTCTGTTCTAGAGATTTAAAGGCGTGGTGGCAGCGAGATTTGGAGGTGGAAGGAGTTTTTCTTGCCGAAATATAAGCCTCCTGCTGCTCGAAATGGAATCTCAACGTTTTCAGGTCAATTGTCTCCATACCGGAAAGGCATATGCAACACAATTAATACTACGTTTCCTTAAAAAATTATGTTAGGTTTGGCTTGGATGACGGGAGAAGGATCCTGTTGAAGGTTAGTTTTCCAAGTCTTTGTTGTTGAAAAATGTATTTAAAACATGGTTTTTCCGAGTCTAAAATCATCTATAAAACTAATCAATTTTTCCAGAACCCAAACAGTTCTTTTAGCTAAAAAAATATTCAAGTTTAATTTTGATTTTATAGAATTAAAAATACTAGCCACCATTATCTTAACACAAACAGCTCCATCAAACCACACCACAATAGCCACCGCCATTCAAGCAGCCCTGATCAACAGCAATAGACCGCCACCAGAATCCAGCCCCTAACCGTCGAAAACTGTCAATACCCACACGATCCCGTCACCACACTTCTCAATCCTTCTCCACTCAATATCTCAGCTATTTACTTGAGCTCATTCAACAATGAGTCCAAACCCATGACACCCCTTAACTGGGCCTTCTTTAGTCACTCAAAATGGCTACCCATTTTCCCTTGGAAGCAGAGGTTAGAGAAGAGTGGAGACTTGCTTTTTCTGGCTTTTACATGAAGAGATAAATGGGTTGTATTGATGAGAAAGCTTGTGAATTGATGGTGTGGATCTTGGGTGATCATTGCAACAGCTTCTCTCCTTCACACCAACCTATACAAATAGCCACATCAAACCAATTAAGCTTAAAGCCTGTTTATGATTGTTTATGATTACGATTTAAAATGTTTTTTTGTTTAAAAATATATAAGGTAAAGTTTTAGCCGCATCAAACCAATTCAACTGAGGATTGTTGTTTCTGTGATATTCGATCATTCTAGATTAGCAAGAAACCTGAATACTGAAACTTGTAGACAAAGGCATTATACCTGAAAGCAAGTGCTGCCCTGAAACCGTGACTCAATATGCTGTAAAACTCCAGAAATTATTCGCAGCTGATGTCAGGACCATCTTATTAATATTGATAAGATAAATTGATGTAAATATAAAAACTAAATATCAGGATCCATCTTAATATAACATTTATCTTAATATTTAGTTTGTACAACCCAGAGGTGTGTGTATAATATATATTGATAAGGACGGTTGATTTATTATTTGAATGTAAATTTTTGTTTTTTTTTAATATTATTCCTTAACCGAGCACCCTTTGGATGATTTTCTTTTTATGGAAGTAGATAATTCCCAAGAATGTAATTGGGATGTGCATTAATCACTAACAAAAGAAGAATTGATTATCTTGGAATGATATCCAAGCCTTGACTCAACTCTGACTTCCAAAAGAAATTTATAAGTAGATTTCATTATATGTGAAATTATTAAGAATTTTTTTTTTAATAAATATTTAATGTTTTTGAACAACCTAGCATGAAAAAATGAAAAATTTTATTTTGAGATTGAGTTCATAAATGGGCTAAAAGTCAAGTATTCAGGTCAGGTCGAACATGAAAAGAGCATACCAAGTCCAATAAGAAGAGCCCAAAGTGTCAGGATTTAAAAGAGTGGGCCTCGTAAGAATGCGGGAAAGCGAACCATTACCTGTCTTTAGCACCAAAAGGGGAGCTGCATCGGTTTCCAACAGGAATACGGAAAAAGAGAAGTTCTGTATTCGACCAGGAAACGGCTCCAAGTCGAAAACTAAATCAACAAGAATCAGTGATAAATCAGGAAAGCAAAGGGGCTTTAAATACTCTCTCCGTTCTTTGCACCCGCTATGTAAATTCTCTCACCCACAAACCATGGCGGTGTTTATGGAATTTAGAGTCACAATGCAGTTTAGGGTAAACCAAAAGGTTGAGATTAGAACTAAAGAAAGTGGTTTTCATGGTTCATGGATGAGAGCCACAGTTATTGATTCAAGCAAGCAATCTTATCACGTCCAATACGAAAATTTGCTTCAACTGGAAGATGGTGCTGAAAAACTAGTGGAAGTTGTTACCTTGACACCCACTAATACTGTTTCTTCTACCCGGTTAAGGCCATTGCCGCCAATGGTCAGTTTTGGGGTCTTTGATTTGTCTTATGGGCTGTGTGTGGATGTTTATGATAAGAGATCTTGGTTGGAAGGTGTGATCTTTGATCATGAAGATGGTTCTAATGAGAGGGTTGTTCTTTTGCTAGAATCTGGGGGAGAGAGAAAGATAAAGATTGAGTCTTTAAGGATTGGTCAAGAATGGGATGTGTTTACTGGGGTTTGGAAGCTTAAGGGAACATGGCCATTAATTGGGTTATTCGAGGGGTGTGAGAAAGATCAATCGGTTCTTTACGGGACTCGTATGATTGTTGATTCAATTCCTAGGGAAAATCCATTGATTGATCATGAGGGTGGTGGGATGGTAATGAATGCAGTTGATTCCGATGATGTGGTTTTGGCAAACTCTGATAAGGACTCATGCAATAGGGTTGATATGGTGACTGATTGTAAGAGAATGGACGTTGTGGATTCTGATGGGGTTTTCAAAGATGGTTCTCAGGTTGTTATTACTAGTAAGAATCCGGCTACTGGGGACTATATGTCGATCGGTGATTCTAATGGTGAAGGATTATGGGGTGCTAATGGGAAAAGGCTTGGAAAGAGAGGGAGAAAGTCAGCGCAGAAAGGCTTTAGGTGGGTTCCTGCTGGTCCTGACCTGTTACCTGCAGCTGAGTTCTGTCCTGGTGCCATCACAAGATATGCTTCTCATGGCAATCAACGGCCTCCGGAACCCCTTTTGATAGATGTTAGGAAGCACCTTGCATATGTTGGCTGGAAAATTGAGTGCAAGAAATATTGCAGCGCATACAAATTTCGGTATACTTCACCAGATGGTAGCAAGACTTACTTTTCTCTCCGCCTGCTTTGTCTGGATATGAGGGATCCTACAACTGAGAACTCTTCTCTAATTTCCCAAGACTTGATCAACGATGTTAAGAAGTCCTCTGGCATCGACTATCCTAGAAAGAGTAAGAGAATGGATGAGTTCTCGCAGTTTCCATCTAGAGCTGATTCTCAGGGAAGAAATGATGATGTTGGGTTATTAGGTGATTCTGAGCTGAGGCACCAGCAGGATCAAAATGCCAGTCTTCCGAGGCCAAGGAGAGAAAAGACAATTGGAACTCTAAAGAAGCTTAGAGATTATCAGAAAAGTAATCAAGAACAAAATGCCAGTCCTCTAAAGCGAAGGAGAGGAGAGGTAATTGAAACTCTAGAGAAACCAAGGGATGGTCAGAAACGACAATCAAGCAGAACAGCAATGCAGGAAGTGACTCCAAGGTCCTCAAAATGCAAACCTCGTTGTGCCTTATCTTGGATGATTGACAACAATTTGGTGTCGCTGGGGGAAAAAGTGAGTTATCGTGCAAGCAAGGGCCCCGGTGAATTGACAAGAGGGAGGATAACTCGTGAGGGGATTGAATGCAACTGCTGCCAGAAGATTTTTACTCTCACTGGCTTTGAATCTCATGCTGGAAGCACCAATCACAGACCAGCTGCCAATATAATATTGGAAGATGGCAGGAGCTTGTTAGATTGCCAAAGAAAGAAGAAACCCCGGATTAAGATGCAAAGGGTCACGAGAGAGGCTAAGTGGAAAGGGAGACAAAATCAACATCAAGGTGAGACTGACTACATTTGTTCTGTTTGTCATGATGGAGGCGATTTAATTGTATGCGATCATTGCCCATCTACATTCCACAAGAATTGCGTTGGTTTGGAGGATATTCCAGAAGGGGAATGGTTCTGCCCACCTTGCTGTTGTGGTATCTGTGGTGAAAACAAATTCAAGTACAATGTTCAGGAACCTAAAGATTCTCGTCTTCTCAGTTGCGATCAATGTGAGCGTAAATATCACATTGGATGCTTAAGAAACAAAGTAGTTAAGTTGAAAAGGAAAGATCCCAAGGATAGTTGGTTTTGCAGCAACAAGTGCGAAGATATATTTATAGGCCTTCAAACGCTGTTGGGAAAATCAGTTGTAGTAGGTCCAGATAATCTCACTTGGACATTGTGGAAGTTTATGGAGTCTGATAGCTGTGATGTTGAGGCCCCGACAGGAAAGCACAGCAAACTTGATCTTGCTGTTGAGGTGATTCATGAATGCTTTGAACCAGCCACTGAAACTTACACAGGAAGAGACATTGCCGAAGATGTTATTTTTAGCAGAGAATGTAACCTAAATCGCTTGAACTTTAGGGGATTCTACACAGTGCTTCTTGAAAGAAACGATGAGCTAATAGCTGTGGCTAATGTGAGGGTTTTCGGAGATAAGGTGGCAGAGATTCCTCTTGTTGGTACCAGGTTTCTGTTCCGTAGGCTTGGAATGTGTAAGATATTGATGGATGAGCTCGAAACGCAACTCATGAATTTGGGAGTGGAGAGGTTAATGCTGCCTGCTGTTCCTAGTGTGCTCGACACCTGGATAAATGGTTTTGGGTTCTCAAAGCTGACAGATGCCGAGAAGATGCAATATTTAGACCGCACTTTTCTGGATTTTCCAGGCACTATCAAGTGCCAGAAAGTGTTATTGTAGACCCCTTCAGAATGAATGAAAGCCTGGTTGATCTGGTTAGTGTCACGCCTATGAACATATCTTCATTTCATTTTATTTTATTTTATTCTTGGAGTAGAATGCTCACTCATTTTTTTTAAAATATCAGATAGTTTATAACTTATAAGAAACCTAGATGGTAGATGATACTTCTATCTGTATGTTCTGATTTCTATTTGAGTTGGATGCTCGGATGCATCAACCTGTTATATTCAATCATGTTTGCAAAAACAAAGATCAGTGTGCAAGCTCATTCCATTTAGCATCAACTTTTCCCTTTCCCTTTCCCTTTCCCCGTGATACCTTTCTTTTCCTGTGTTTCAAGAAGTCACCAAAACAGAGCAAAAGACTATCAGTTATCTTCTTGCCATCTCAGTGAGTAAATGAAAAAAACAAGAAAAAGCAGTGAGTAAATGAATCAATTATGAGTGATCAAACAAAGGTCTTGTATCTGCTTTGCCATCTCAGTTCCCCAGATGCACATAAATTTTCATTGTTTTCCACTTTTCCTCGAGTCATGTACACGCTTTTGAACTCAGAATTCAGTATATAAGGCCACCGAAGAATGTATTAACTATAAAAAAAAAAAACAGAGAGAGCGAGAGAGTCACTAAGAAAGAATGATAGACTAGGGTTAAAAAAAGTACGTGTTCATCCGCTCTGTAAGTGCAAAATACTAATGGGTCAGTTATCCGGTACAATTTACAAATAGCAACAGATGTCAATCGCTCCAATTATCTTGATCTTCAGCTGGACCTGCGTCCTGCATGTCCGTGTCAAAACTCTATGAGAACGCAGCAGCATCTATTTACGCCGAACATTTTCACGAGGAAGGTGACGAATCAAGTTTTTATTTTTTATAAATAAATCTTTTGATGATATTTTAATTTATAATAAATTTAAAATTAATTATGTGGAACACTTGAGAAAGATGTTTGAGATGTTGGTAGAAGATAAATTATATATGAATCTGAAAAATTATAGTTTTATTATAGATAAGCTATTATTTGTAGATTTTATTGTTAATGTATATGGTATATATATTGACGAGGAGCAGTTTCAGGCATTAGAGATTGGTAAGCCCCTATAACAGTTAATGAGATCCATAGTTTTTATGGGTTAAGTACTCCTTGTCAAAGAATCATATGAAATCTCAATAATATTGTGGCACTCATTACTAAATGTAAGGAAAAATAGAAATTTATTAGAGAAAATAAGCAGAAAAAAGCTTTGCTTTGATTATATATATATATATATATATATATATATATATATATATATATATATATATATATATATATATATAAAGCATTGCTATAGTTTTGGCACTTTTAAATTTTGACAAATTGTTTGAGGTAGGATATGATGCTTTTGGTGTTATAATTGGTGGATTTCTGTTTTAAAAAGGAGTTTTGCTGTATTTTTTAGTAAAAAGTTGAGTGATGTTATATTAAAGTGATCTACATACAACAAAGAATAATGTGCTATTTTTTAAACTCTTAAGAAGTGTAGCATTATCTAAGTTGTAGAGGGTTTGTGTTGTATTCTTATCATGAGGTGCTGAAATTTTTACATAATTAAAGGAGAATAAGTAATGACATGTATGCAAAACAAGTCACTTACCTACAGTGATTCCTAATAAGAAATGTGTATAAGGCTAGAGTTCAAAATAGAGTTGTTGATATTTTGAGTAAGAAAGCATCCTAATTGGTTGCTTTATAGGAGAGATCATTAGAGTCAACTATTTAAAAAAGTTGTATAAATATGATGAAAATTTCACTAAGGTATAAAAGAAGTGTTAGAATCTGTCCATTACTTTCACATTCATCATGTATTTCTGATTAAAAGAAATCAATTTTGTATTATTTGATTTTCATTACAATATAAGATGATTTGGAACTTGCATGGAGAATGTTTAACTAGTCACTTGGAGTGACAAAAGAACATTGATGATATCCTTAATAGGTATTATTGGCCTTATTTGACATCGGAAATTGGTCAATTTATGCAACAAAGTTATATTTGTTAAGCTACCAAGGGACAAGCATAGAATGTAAGTCTATACATGCATTTGTCCATTCCTAAAAATATATCGGAGGATTTGTCAATATATTTTTTACTTGGATTAACCCATTCACAAAGGGGAATCGATTCTATATTTGTTATAATTGAAATATTTTTATAAATGATGTATTTTATTTCTTGTAAAAAGATGAATAATGTGTTTGCTATTGCTCAGCTTTTTTTTTAAGAGGTGGTTCATTTATATAGGATATCGAAGACCATCACTTATGACAGGTGATAGGGATAGTAAGTTTTTTAGTCATTTTTTATGTACCTTATGAAAATTATATGTTTCTTTATTACAATTTATTAGCACAATACATCCACAAATATATGGGCAAATAAAATCTTTAAATCGGATACTTGAAAACTTGATAAGGAGCATTTATGGTGATATGTTGAAATGGTGGGATAATGCCCTTCTACAAGAAGAATTTGCATACAACAGTGATAAACGCATTGCTACGGGTAAATTACCATTCGATATTCATATCTACAATGTTCTAAATCTTGTGTTAGTTTAGAACATTGTTAATAATATAGCTTTGGGTGCATAAGCTGCTATGGAGTATGTGAAGCAGAAGTTCATGAAAATCAATACAAATACAAGGAAGTTGTTGATGGACATTGTCTTGCTAAAGTGTTCAATGAAGGAGATAAGGTGATGATGTTCCTTCGCGGAGAGAGACTTTTTGTGGGCTCGTATAACAAATTACAAATAAAAAAAAATGATTCTTACACCATTCTATGAAAAATTAGTGGTAATACTTATATTATCGATTTACTTAATAATATGAGTTTTTTCAT